>NW_012111142.1:7381603-7437922 GCF_000951035.1 Colobus angolensis palliatus
CTAAGAATGATGGTTTCCAGCTGCATCCATGTTCCTACAAAGGACGCAAACTCATCCTTTTTTATGGCTGCATAGTATTCCATGGTGTATATGTGCCACACCTAGCACACAAGGGACACATAGCAAAGAGTTACAAGAGCATAAGAACAGGAATGAAGCTGATAAGCAACTTCATTCCTGTTCTTATGCTCTTGTAACTCTTTGCTATGTGTCCCTTGTGTGCTAGGTGCTGGATAAGTCCTCATTACACATTAGCACAAAGTCTTACAACAGATGCACCAGAAAGGAGTTATCTCTAACCTCGTTTTATAGATGAAGAATCGAATGCTGGGAGAGGAGTGTGATCACTCAGGTGACATGTGACAGAGCTGGGTAAAACTCAGGTCTGTGTGGTTCTCATCTCTGTGTCATTTCTACCACACCAGTCCCCTACCAAGATAAGATGGTAAGTGCAACTGATATACAATACACAGCTCAAGGTTATTTTGGAGAAGACAGTTTGCCAAATGTCCTGTCTTCCAAATAAGCAATAACCAAATTTACATGCTTCTTTTAAAAAGCTTTAAAGTGTATGGCAGTTTACACTGTGTTTTAAAAGCTTTCAAGATTTCCCATTTTTAGTTGACCAATATCTATTTTGTCTTCCCAGCAGTATTTTGAAAAATATTCCAGTAGTTTCTGCCATAGCTCAGCAAGTGGAACATGAGCTGGACGTCTGTCCCCACCTGCTCCCTCAGCTAGGAGCCCTTTCAGGGCTATGAATCATTCAGTCATATGTGATAGCGCTTGGTGACATCCAGGTTGGCTTTGAGTAGTTTCATTTTTGCAGATTAGTCCATGTCACAATGGGGTCTTCTGACTGTCAGATGGAGTTTGGACCAACTGTGGCTTATGCTGTGACTATTTCCCCAGCTGTATAATTGAATAGACACACTCAGGAATGAGCAGAGTCCCCACCTTGGCTCTCTAATCTATGGAGTGAACAAGGTAGGAAAGACCAAGCAGAAGCTCCTGGAACTTCCCTTCCACACCAAGATATTAATAAAAAGCAGTACCCAGACCTGGCAGAATGACATAGATTTGTGCCATCTTTAGATATTTGAAAGACGCATTCACTCCCCCATTTAACTTGCCTGCCACATTGCCTTCTCTTCCTCCATCCACACTCTCTTAGTTGGGTTTCTCAAAGCAGAGCTAAAGTCAAAGGTTCAAATACAAATAGTTATTAGACCTTTCTTTAGTATCTATCTACTGTTTCTTTTTTGATAGTGTCATTCAGTCTCACTTCTTTGATGGTGTCATTCATTATTTTTTACTATTGATATGCTGAGGACTCCTAAATTTATATTCCCAGGCTTGTCCTCTCTACAGAGCTTCAGACTTGTATTGTCCAACTGCCCACTTAGCATCTCCATTCATGGTCTAAAGGTTAGCACCCACTTAACATGCCCAGAAAAGAACTATAAGCTGCAATACTCCACTTCCCAATCTACTATTCCCTATTTCAGTTATCCCCCAGTTTATTTTGAAACCTTGGAAGCATTCTTAATTCCTGTGGTTTGGTCTTCAAACTGTATCCTGAATCAGTACATTTCACCATTTCTATATCTGCCACTGTACTTGAGGCTACAGTAGTCTTTCCCCTGAACTATTTACAATAGGTCCTAACTGGTTCTTGACTTTCATTCTTGCTACTCTATAATTTATTCTCTATACAGCAGCCAAATGGGCCTTTAAAAATGTGTACGAATTATTGTTATTCTCCTGTTCAAAACTCTTTAAGACCTTTTCATAATAGAGTAAAATCTGAACCCTAATCACAGTCTTAAAAGCCCTACTTGGCTGACCCTGGCCTACTTCTCCCATCTTTTTTTTTTCTTCAACTTTTATTTTAAGTTCAGGGCTGCATGTGCAGAATGCACAGGTTTATGACATAGGTAAATGTGTGCCATGGTGGTTTGCTGCACAGGTCATTCCATCACCTAGGTATTAAGCCCAGCAGTCATTAGCTATTCTTCTTGAAGCTCTCCCTCCCCACCATTCTCCCTGAGACAGGCTCCAGTGTGTGTTGTTCGCCTCCATACGTGCATGTGGTCTGATCATTTAGCTCCCAATTATAAGTGAAAACATGTGGTGTTTGTTTTTCTGTTCCTGCATTAATTTGCTGACAATAATGGCTTCCAGCTCCATCTATGTCCCTGCAAAGGACATGATCTCGTTCCTTTTTATGGGTTCATAGTATTCCATGGTGTATATGTACGACATTTTCTTTATCCAGTCTATCATTGATGGGCGTTTGGGTTGATTTCATGTCTTTGCTATTGTGACTAGTACTGCAATGAGCATATGCATCCCACCTTATTTTCTGATAAGTTGCTTCTTTAACTTACTCCATGCCCATCATGGTGTCCTTTTTAATGTTTCTCAAATCTACTGAGCTTATTCTGGCTTCAGAACCTTGTACTTCCTTCCCTTCTGCCTGAGATGTTTTCCTCTTAGACCTTTGAATGACACTCTCCTTCACGCTAATTAGCTATCTGCTCCAATGCCTATATCCTAAGAAAAGCTGATGACAACCTAAGAAATATTCATCTCTGCTGTCTCAGTTAGGGGACAGAATAACCTACTACATCAAAGAGATACAAATACGTGCCTCCAGCATAATAGATGTTAATATCTTTCTCATTTAACAATCTAGGGCTGTATTAGTCCATTTTCACACTGCTATAAAGAACCGCCGGAGACTAGGTAATTCATAAAGAAAACAGGTTTAATTGACTCACAGTTCCGCATGGCTGGGGAGGCCTTAGGAAACTTACAATCACGATGGAAGGTGAATGGGAAAGCGAGGTACGTCTTACGTGGTGGTAGGTGAGAGAGAGAGCACTGGGGAAACTGCCACTGATAAAACCATCCGATCTTGTGAGAACCGACTCGCTATCATGAGAACAGCATGGGGGAAATTGCCCCCATGATCCAATTCCCTCCCACCATGTCCCTCCCTCAACGTGTGGGGATTACAATTCCAGATGAGGTTTGAGTGGGGACACAGAGCCAAACCGCATCAAGGGCCCATGAGATATCTCCGACATCCTTCCCAGGTGGCATCCAAGGATGCTATAGTTGTTGCCACTTCTTAGCCAGCTGAGGAAAAGAAAGCACAAGGCAAGTAATTTTGACTCTAGGGGCTGACATGAAATTTACTATTGCTTATATTTTATTAGCCCAAACATAGGTACATATCCACACCTAGCTGTAAGAGAGGCTGAGAAATATCATCTCTAGCTGGGTGACCTTGAGGTTAGTTAATGAAACTGAGAGGTTCTATATAAAAAAGAAGATGGGGAGAATAAATACTGGGAGACAATTTGTGACCTCTGCCTCACCTTCATACCTTAACTTCCATTTACCTTCTTCTCCTACTCCATAGTACTCATCCCAACTTGACTTTATATATGTTTATTTGCTTCTTTGTTAATCTCCTATGGTTCCAGCTCTATAGACTGTCAGCTCAGTGGGGAAGAACTGTGTTTTCACCACTGTATCCCTAGAGCCTGTGATGGTTGCACCAAGAAGTATTCAAATATATTTGTTAAGCGAGTGAACAACAAATAATTTGTCTACTTTTCATCTAATTTGTCCTGATAGGTCATTATTAGAAATAATGTTAACTTTGAATTTTTGTTCAACCTGTTATCTTGAAACCGTTGACTAATTAAAGTTTCCAGGGGGAGCATTTCCAGTAGATATTAATACATTTCACTGGGTTATAATCCATGGCCAGAGGGTATAGCAAATGAGTGCTTCTTGTGCCAAATAAATTTTGTATTTCATAGAGCCATTGTAGTAGTATGTAGTATTGCTACATTTACTAAATGATTTAAAAATGATTGACTTAAACAACCTAAGTGTTTATTACATTCCATGTATAATATAATCACTTACTGCTACTTCCAAGATAGTCATAGCCATGGAAGAAAATAGTAAGCTGGATACTTTGGTTAGAAAACTATTAGTAAACTTTATTAATTTTTATTATTTTAAGAAACTTAGAAATACTGAGAACTATAAAATTAATACAAATACTCCTGTTCCTTCCATAAAGAATTAAGAATTATTAACATTTTAAAATATTTGTTTTCAGGTTTTTTCTTGTGTGCATGTGTGTGTGTATATTAGTCCATTTTCACATTGCTGTAGAGATGCTACCCAAGACTGGGTAATTTATAAAGAAAAGAAGTTTAACTGATGCACAGTTCTACATAGGTGGGGAGTTTGCAGACTACTTGCAATCATAATGGAAAGTAAATGGAAAGCAAGGTGTGTCTTACATGGTGGCAGGCAAGAAAGAGAAGACAGGGGAAACTGCCAAACACTTTTAAAGCATCAGATCTCATGAAAAGTCATGAGAGCAGCTTGGAGGAAACCACCCTCATGATCCAATCACCTCTCACCAGGTTCCTCCCTTAGCATGTGGGGATTACAATTTGTATTATAATTCAAGATGAGCTTTGGGTGGAAAGATAGAGACAAACCATACTATTCTTCTCCTTGCTCCTTCCAAATCTCATGTCCTTTTCATATTTCACAACCAATCATGCCTTCCTAACAGTCCCCCAAATTCTCAACTCATTCCAGCAGTAACTCAAAAGTCCAAGTCCAAAGTCTCATCTGAGACAAGGCAAGTCCCTTCCACCTCTGAGCCCGTAAAATCAAAAGCAAGTTAGATACCCCCAAGATACAATGGGGGTACAGGCATTGGATAAATGCTCCCATTCTAAATGGGAGAAATTGGCCAAAACAAAGGGGCCACAGGCCCTATGCAAGTCCAAAACCTATCTGGGCAGTCATTAAATCTTAAAGCCCCCAAATCTTCTTTTGATTACATGTGTCACATCCAGGAAATGCTGATGCAAGGAGTGGGATCCCTAGGCCTTGGGAATCTCTGCCTCTGTGTCTCTGCAGGGTACAGCACCTGTAGTTGCTTTCATTGGCTGGCATTGGGTGCCTGTGGTTTTTCCAAGTGCATGGCGCAAACTGTCAGTGGATCTACCATTTTGGGGTCTGGAGGACAGTGGCCCTCTTCTCACAGCTCCACTAGGCAGTACTCCAGTGGGGACTCTGTGTGGGGGCTCCAACCCCACATTTCACCTCTGCATTGCCCTAGTAGAGGTTCTCTATGAGGGCTCTGCCCCTGCAGGAGACTTTTGTCTGGATATTTTGGCATTTTCATACATCCTCTAAAATCTAAGTGGAGGTTCTAAAAGCTCAGGTCTTGTCTTTTGCCCACCTGCAGGCCCAACATGTGGAAGCTGACAAAGTTTGGAGTTTGCACTCTTTGAAGCAATGGCTAGAGCTGTACCTTGGCCCCTTTTAGCAACAGTTGGAGGTGGTGCAGCTGCAATGCAGGTCACAAAGTCCTGAGTCTTCACAGAGCACGGGGATCCTGGGCCCAGTCCACAAAACCATTTTTCCCTCCTATGCCTCTGGGCCTGTGATAGGAGGGGCTTCTTTGAAAGTCTCTGAAATGCCCTGGAGACATTTTCCTCATTGTCTTAGTGCTTAACATCCAGCTCCTCATTACTTAGGCAAATTTCTGTAGCAGGCTTGAATTTCTCCCCAGAAAATGGGTTTTCCTTTTCTACCACATGGTCAGGCTGCATATTTGCCAAACTTTTCTGCTCTGCTTCTTCTTTAAACATAAGCTCCAATTTCAAACCATCTCTTTGTGAATGCATATTGCTGTACGCTGTGAAGAGCACCCAGGCCACATCTTGAATGCTTTGCTGCTTAGAAATTTGTTTTGCCAGATACCCTAAATCATCCCTCTCAAGTTCAAAGTTCCACAGATCTCTAGGGCAGGGGCAAACTGCTGCCAGTCTCTTTGCTAAAGCATAGCAAGAGTCACCTTTGTTCCAATTCCCAATAAGTTCCTCATCTCAATCTGAGACCACCTCAGCCCAGACTTCATTGTCCATATCACTATCAGCATTTTGGCAAAAAATATTCAACAAGTCTCTAAGAAGTTCCAAACTTTCCCTCATCTTCCTATCTTCTTCTGAGCTTTCCAAACTGTTCCAACCTCTGCTGGTTACCCAGTTCTAAAGTAGCTTCCACTTTCTCAGGTATGTTATAGCAATGACCCACTACTTTGGTATCCATTCTCTGTATTAATCTGTTTTCACACTGCTATAAAGAAATACCTGAGATTGGGTAATTTATGAAGGAAAGACGTTTAATTGAATCACAGTTCCGCATGGCTGGGGAGGGCTTAGGAAACTTAGAATCACGATGGAAGGTGAAGGCAAAGCAAGGCATGTCTTACATGACGACAGATGACAGTGAAGGGGAAACTGCCACTGATAAAACTGTCAGATCTCGTGAGAACTCACTCACTATCATGAGAACAGCATGGGGAAACTGCCCCATGATTCAATCACCTCGTGCTAGGTCCTTCCCTTGACATGTGGGGATTACAATTTGGATTATAATTTGAGATGAGATTTCGGTGGGGACACAGAGCCAAACCATGTCAGTGTGTTTATACAAATAATACCTGAGTATATTCTCCTAGAAAATAAAAGTGAAACCACAACAGATGACGTGAATAACACCTTTGACTTTTCCTCCCAGCCCAATTCTCTTTCACTCCTCTCCAGAGGCAGCCATGATCATGAGAGTGGCTTAGATTCTGGAATTCCATTTTAAAAAATGCCTTAGTATACACACACACACACACACACACACACACATTCATAAGTAACATGCAGTATCTTTTTATATTGTAAAGTTTTATTTAAATACTGCTTTGCTTTCCTCATCATGCTGTATCTTTCTTTTTTTCACTCATTATATGTTGAGGACCTATCAAGATTCATCTGTGTGAATTTGTTCTATTCACATTCAGTACACTATTCTTTTACAAGAATACACCAAATTTTAAAAATCCATTCCCCTATTGATGGCTGTTTGAGTGTTCCTAGTTTTTGCTTTTATAGACAATGCCACATTGGCAATCCTCATTGAATACATATGACAATATTTGCCTGAGGCATATCTCTAAATATGGCATCACTGGGTCCTAGAATATACACATTTAAAAATTTTTTTACTAGATGCTGCCAAGTGCTTTCCAAAGGTGCTATAATAACTTATACTTTTGCTAGCAGTATGTGATAATACCTGTTTTCCTGTATTTTTTATGATACTTGACACGATCATATTTTAACACTATTGCCCACTTATTACAATATTCTTAATTCTGATTAACTGAAGGGAAAAATAAACCAAGAAAATTCTCGAATTCCAGTCACCAGTGCATTTCAAATACAAATTGTTTTGACAAACAGTTTAGGGCATTGTAGTACAGTGAAAGAACTTTGAGATCAAATCTTTAGGTAAGTAACTTAATTCACTTAACCTCAATTTTTTTAGTCTGTAAAATAGAAATAAATACTAATACTCCAGCAAGGTCATTTTGAAGACTAAATGAAATGTGACAGCTCCTTGCCCATGCTAGGCATGTGACTAGATAAATGAGCATTTGTTATCTTCACATAAATTGTCTGAATAACATTGGAAGTTTTTCCAACAGATAGTACCATACGCAATTCACTAACTCTTAAGATGTCATAGATTATAAGATGCACCATAATTTTTGTGCCTTTAAGAAAAAAAAAGTACTATCTATTAAACTATAAAATAACATTGGTTGTAAAGTTCATCAAGATCTCAGCAATGTTAAAATATGATTTTAAAATGTCTTATAACTAATTAATGTGTACCATTAAAACAATGGTATTATCTTAGTTTTGTTTCCCCAGAAGGAAACGGCAAGACAAATATTCAGAAGCTAATATTTTATTTGGGAGATAATACAGGATACACTGGTAAAGGAGAGGGAATGTGAAAAAGGGAGGGGAAAAAAGCCAATAAAGGGCCTCTACAAAACAAATTACTTTTGTGGGAAAATGGAGTATACTTTCACTGAGAAAATTCTAGCAGCCAGTAGAGTTATTTTACCCAAGGTGCAAGCTAGGATATTTATACACCAATTCCTGTTAGTACTTGGTTGAAGCCTACATTTTTTTTTTTTTTTTTTTTGAGACAAGGTTCCACTCTGTCATCTAGGCTAGAGTGCAGTGGCTTAATCACAGCTCACTGTAGCCTCGACCTCCTGGGCTTAAGCTATCCTTCAGCCACACAAGTAACTGGGACCACAGGCATGTGCCACCATGCCTGGCTAATTTTTGTATCTTTTGTGGGGATGGCGTTTACCATGTTGTTCAGGCTACTGCTAATTCACTGATATTTCTGCTTCCCCCATGTGTGGACAGAGAAGTTTCCAATGGCCCCAGAGAACCATGAGGCAGAGATGCAGATACTGATAGTTGAATAGGGGGCTTGTATTAAGTGGAGATGGTCAGGCTGAGGATGCTGACACTGTATGCTACAGTCCACTCCTTACCCAGGCTCATTGCTGCCCAGGTTTACTGCATCTTCTTACTGATTCTTCAAGAATGTGGCCTGTCAAAATTCTAAATACAAATGAATGAACAAAAACAAACAATTAAAAATACCCTAACAGAAGGGCTAATGGGAAAACAAGAGTCTCTGCTACTGTGGTTGTCACTAAGGCCATACTGATAATCACATCACCCTCCTCTCTACTTATTCTAAATTTCATTTACCCTTGCCCAGCACTTCTGCTAGGCTTAGTTGCTTGCCCAGTGGGGTAACCAAAATTTTAACCCTGAGATGTCAGAACTCTTGGTTACCATTCTTTCCTCAGGCTGGGATCATTACAATTTCTAATTCATTGTTATTACTGGGCATGAAAGTACTAAGAGATGTCCCAGTAAATCCTATGAATTCCAGACATCCTCCTCCAGCCCCTAATATATAGCACCAACCTCACTGGCTTATGATAATCATAATTAATCACCCTTGCCAGCACAGTAAGTATATTTTAAATTCTGCTTATCTACCAGAATGAAGAGTTAAAAATATCCAGAAAGCAAACATTTTGTACAAGCTCCCCAAGTGTGTCACTGGTAGTGATAGTGACACAGACCATTCCTTCTATCCTTTTGTTCTTGAATCTATGTGTTTTACCTATTAGGCAAACAGTGCCATGTAATGGCATTGGTTCAAAGTCTATACCGCATCCAGAAGGACAGCAGCCCAACACTGAAAGGAGTCTCCCCAACCTGGTGCTTTAGCTGTGCCTTAAAGAGCCACTTCAGCATTATATCAGGCCAGCAGCTTTGGGTGGTAGTATTGAGTATATAGTAGCATCAGTGAGCCCATGGTCATGTAACATGACCATTATCTTACTTCTATTGACATAAAATGGACACCTAGTTCCAAGATCACATTATGGAGGATGTCATGGACCCATGAGTCCCTTTGATAGTAGTACTGGCTAAGATGCTGTGGGAAAGGAAGGCAAACCCATACCTGGAATTCCAGTTGCAACAAAAATCTTCCCCCTCTAGGTTAGAAGGGCACTGATGATAATTAACTTGCCACCAAGTAGCTGGCTAGTCTACTCAAGAGATGGTACCAAACTGAATGCTCAAATTTGGTTTCTGCTGTTTATAGATTGGATATTCAGCAGCATGTATGTCAGTCCTAGTGAGAAGGACTCATGCTGTGGGGCATGGCCTGCACTCCTCTGTCACATAGATACATGATTTATGAGTTTATTGGCAAGCACAGGGTTGGCTGAGGACAGAAGCTGGCTGCTCTCCTAGGATGTAGTGTCCTGTCCAAGTAGTTGGTTAGGGCATTTTCTATGGTGGATGTTTTCTTGTGAGCATTGATATGAGACCTGTAAGGAAGAAGTGCTATTGCGCAAAAGAAATACATTTTCAGCTTTTACCAGTATGTGAAGTTGACCCACTCTTGAACAGGCCTGGGCTTTTGAAGGAAAGGTGACAGCTCCTTGTCCATGCTAGGCATGTGTCAGGATAGATAAGTATTTCTTCCCTTCATATTAACCGTTTGAATAATATTGGAAGTTTTTCCAACAGATAGTACCATATGTAATTCACTAACTCTAATATGTCATGGATTATAAGATGCACCATTATTTTTGTGCCTTTAAGAAAGAAAAAAGTACTGTTTATTAAAATATGAAATAACATCAGTTGTAAAGTTCATCAAGATTTTGGAAATGTTAAAATACGATTTGAAAATCTGTGTCTTATGACCAATTAATGTGTACCATAAAACAATGGTATTATCTTAGTTTTGGTTCCCCAGAAGGGTTAATATAACCTTGATTCAACTACAAATGTTCAGTGCTGCCTTTTTCAAGTGAATTACCCTTACTAAGACAGCGACTCCACATCTTGCCTGCTGGTCCCTGGACACAAGAAGCACAGAGCACCCAAGAAACAGCAATTATTTATACTTTTGTATTTTTGCTGCATCTCCTGGCAAAAATGTTGCTCCTTTGAAAATCAGGAGCTCCAACTCTCAAAGCCTAGAGCTGAGGAAATGAGAATCACAAAGTCCTTCAATGAGGTACTGGGAGGAATGGGAAATACATCCACTCCTATTTCACTCTTGGGTTCCTGGGCCCATGTATTCTTCCTTTAGGAGACACAGAGCCATATCAAAGTCTCTGACTGATGCCTGTATTATGTTCTGGAGGATGCATCCATATGCACAGAGCATTACCTCTGAGCTGGTGTTTTAGCTGTGTTGTTAGTAGGCCCTTCCAATGCACCATAAAGCCAGAAGATTCTGGTACGTGATATGACTAGTGGATCCCTTAATCAGCGGCCCTGTCCTGCATCTGCTTTATTCTAAAGTGGGTCCTGTGACCTGGCATGATGATGGATGGGATCCCATGCTGGTGGATCAAACACTCAGCCAGCCCATCATTGAGCTGGCTGAGAGCCTGCAAGAGGTAAAGGCAAAACCATACTCAGAATGAGATATCAATCACTGTGAGAATGAAACCCTACTCTTCCAGGATGGAAGGTGCCCAGCTAGTCAACTTGCCATCCACCAAGTGGCTGGTTGGTCTTCTTAAGGAATAGTACTATATTGGGAGCTCAGTGTTGATCTCTGTCACTGGAAGGTTGGACATTTGTTGGCAGCAGTCACTGGTAGCTTTTGCCAGGGCCTGTTTCTTGTACCTACCACTAGTGATGGGGTCCTCATTGCCTGCTAGACAGTGAGTGATCTGGCTTCAAAAACCCAACTTGTCTCCTACTTTCTTGGACCACTCTTCATACCAACTGTCACAAATTGCAGGGTCAGGACTAGGGTGAGGCAAATGAGGGGCTTAAGACACAAAATGTAAGCAGGTATTTGATCTCAGTTTTGTGCAAGTATAGAGTTAGCAATAGCGAGTGAATGCCTCCTTAAATTTTGTGCCTTTAGTGCTTATCTTGCCTCATCCGAGTCCTAGTTCTAGAAAGTTGGATTTTCTGTAAGTTGATGTTGAGGTGGAGTTTGGGCTGCAAGATCAACACCTATGAAAAGAAGGAGGTTGAGGCAAGATTGGTCAGAGGCAGAATTCAAACAAAAGTTCAGACTCAATAAAGCATTGGACAACCAGGGAAGGAACTGAAACAAGTGTTGCCCATCAGAGCTTTCTGCATTTGGCAGAAATGGCGAGATCTGTATAGTCCTACCTCACGCAGTCACCAGATACATGAAGCCCCATGAGAGGTGTAATTTTGTTAAAGTGGCTCTTTGCATCTGAAGTGGAGCCTAAAGCTGACAGCTCCAGACTCTCGGTAGACCACACCCCTCACAATTGGGCAGTAAGCGTTCCTTGAGGAGTTGGTCTGGGTGACTTAACTCCCTATCTACTGTGACCCTCTTGTGGAGTCTTTGGTTTTTATCTTGGAAATGTCGTGTTCTGTTGACATGGATGTCTTTATTCCCATTAGAGAAATGCTCCTTCCAGGGGACAAAACACTAATCTCATTGATTCAGAAGCTGCGGCTACCACTTGGCTGTTTTAGTCTTCTCATGCCACTGAACCAAGAAGAGAAGGAGGTTACTGTACTGATTGGAGTAACTGAACCTAATTTCCAAGGAGAAATTGGGTAACTACTATGCAATGAGGACAAGGAGAACTGTGAAGTCAGGGACTAGAAGTTAGGAAATGCTCTGAAACATCTCTTGGTAAGTGAATATCTAATGGTAAAAGTTAATGGAAAATGACAGCAACCAGAGTAAGACAGGACAAATTATTTGGACTCCTCAAGAATGAAGATTTAGGTCACATAGTCTGGTGAAGAAGCCAGCTAGGTGAGGTCCTGGCTGAGGACAAAGGTAACAAGAAATAACAGAGAAGAAAGAAATTATAAACACTATGGCCTTTGGCCAGTCACAGAAACCAAGATAGTGGAAGTTATGAGGATTTTTTTCCCCTTGTTTGTTACAAGTACACACACACACACACGTATATAAATGCAGACACATTTTCTCTCTCCTCTCTTTCCTTTCTTATTTCATATAAGGAAGGATATTGGTGATTAACATTACAATGTGGTATATAACTTACAGAATATTCGGGAGTAACTGTGACTAATTTCAAATATGCAAAAAAGGGTAGGTATGGAGGCTGAGTAGCCAAAGGAGTGAACTGTGCCAGGTATTAAGCTATTAGCGTCTCTAGTTCCAAACCAGCCATCCTTTCTCTGTTCTGCCATGCTGGGATTTGGACTATGAAAACACATTTCTCTGTTGTTAGCTGGCTTCCTGCTAGCTTCTGCCAGACTGGAAGACTGAAAGAGGGAGAAGGACTTTCTCCTCCCAATTTGTTTGCTATTGTAGTTTCTGTTATCCCAGGAATAGCTCATTACCTTAAAATGGTCATTGGTTCCAGCAGCAGTTGGTTTCAGTTTCCAACCTCTCTTCCTACTCCCAAGCCAACCTCTTCACACCACCTCAGAGGTACCTGCTCTAGATGGGACATGCTTCCCTCCTTAGAGATTCATATCCCAGTTCCAGCATGACACAGCAGTGTATTAAAGGTGTGTCTGGGGTTGGGAGGCAGTAGTTTAATGACCTGCAGAATCTACTTCTGTAAACATTCTCCAAGTATTGGTCCTTCAGACATCACTCCAACCTCCTGGGTCATAAAGTGAGCCTGCTGACTCCAGAAAGAGGGCAAATTGCTACCTCTAGGCATAGAGCTACCTACCTCTGCTCCAACCTAATACCCAATCCATGCACAGTTCTATAGAAAGCCCCAGGGTCTCTCCAGGGCTAGAAGAGAGATAAGGGCTCCCTCTGAGGCTCCCCAGTGCAGCCAACAGAAGAGAATAAAAGGGCAAGAGGAAGCTGGATGTGATTATCCTCAACTTACAGTCTGAGACAAGAAAGTAAGGCAGTGATCCATGCTGACCTTTCTTTCCAGCTGTCTGGCAGCCTTTCCCCTGGAAAATGAAACTTTCCACAGTGTCTGTCTTAATTATGCATGGACACAGTTGATTTGCATATCCAAATACTCAGGGCTGTGGAGCGGACAAATAATTGGTGATTGGCTGCAGAAGAATGGGAAAAAAAAAGGCGAAGCTTGCAAAGTCCCCTAACCTGTACACTAACTTGCACGGATCAACCACCTTCTAACAAAACTGTGAGTTTCCAGAATCGGCTAGATTCAGTTGCCCTTGCTTATTTATCGTTATTCTCTCCACATTAACAGGGCACACCAGTTGCCTCACTGCAGCTTCACATACTTCTTGCTGCCCCTAGATTTTCTTAGCCTATCAGAAGATAATCTGACAGGTAAAGTCTGCCAGTAGGTCATTGTAGGTCCTTGGAAAATTTCTATACTGCTTGGTCTTTAATTTTCCCTTTACTTGCAAATAACAAATTTGGATTAGATGATCTTTAAAGATATTTCCAGTCTTGCAAATTCTAAAGCTGTATGTTATGGATTAAACTGTGCCCCCAACCCAAACCCAAATTCGTATGTTGAAGCCCTAACCCCTACAATGTGATAACATTTGGAGATGGGGCCTTTGAGAGGTAATTAGGGACAGGTGAGGTTATGAGGATGGGACCTGATCTGATGGGTTAGTGCTGTTATAAGAAGAGACACCGGAGAGCTTGATTTCTCTCTTTATCTGCCATGTGAGGAGACAGTGAGAAGGCAGCTATCTGCAAGCCAGAAACTGAACCCTGCTGGACCTTGATCTTGGATGCGCTGCCTCCAGAAATGTGAGAAAATAAGTTTCTGTTATTTAGTCACCCAGTCAATGGTATTTTGTTATGGAAGCCCAAGCTGGCTAAGACATTGTAGTTCTGCCTTTTCCCACAGAGTGATTTGGGCAAACTCTATCCCCTCCTTGGACTGCAGTTTTCTCACTGGTAAATGAAGGGTTTGGATTAGATTAGAGCTAAGGTACTTTCCTCGTTTGAAGTTCTCTGATTCTAACTTACTCTAAGATGCCACTGATGGAATGTATTGCCCCTTAATAATCTCTGTCTCCACCCCCACCCCCTCCCCCCATTCAGCTGCAAGTAATAGAAAGCCAACTTGAACATAAGCAAAGAGACAATTTATTGGCCCTGGGAATCCAAGAAATGGTCTAAATACCAACATTCAGGAAGGACAGGGAGGCAACTGTGTCTCTGCAACTCCTAGATCATGGGCTCAAAAGCTGGGCTAGTCCACCTCTCACTTGAGCTTCTTTTCATGTGTTAATTACTTGCTCTCAATGTAGGTCAGTATTTTTCCTTCAAGGGATGGGAGACATAATGGGAAACTTGAGGTTTTCATCTTTGAGCATGTGCCACTAGGAGGGACCAACCTTGGCAGTCTGGGTTTAAATTTTTAAATCCCAGAGAAAAGAGTCTTAACCCAGCTAGGCCCAGAAGCCACATCTGGATCAATCAGCTGTGGCCAGGCCCAGGGAATTTAAATACCAAATCTCACTTAATATTCATGGAGACTGGGATGGGGCAGTTTCTGGGAGAAGGGAGCATGTATGTACTAATTTAACATTGCATGGGACTATGATTTTCCTAAAGGTCAGGAGTTCATGACCGGCCTGGATAACATGGTGAAATGTCATCTCTACTAAAAATACAAAAAATAGCTGGGCGTGGTGTCATGCACCTGTAATCCCAGCTACTTGGGAGGCTGAGGTAGGAGAATTGCTGGAACCCGGGAGGCGGAGGTTGCAGTGAGATTGCACCACTGCACTCCAGCCTGGGCAACAGAGTGAGGCTCCGTCTCAAAAAAAAAAAAAGGGGGGGGGATCTTTGATGGTGGGATATTAGGCTACAATGAAGGGGCCATGAGAATGAGGGCTGTGGGCCTCAAATGTTAATAATAATAGAGAAGGCAGGTAGGACTAGGGTTCTCCCGTTTTATTAGTGAAGCAACTGAGGCTCAGGGAGTTAAATAATAATTAAATGGTAGAGCTGAGACTGAAAGCCAGAATCCGATCTTACACCTCATATTGTTAACCTCTGGTCAGGGTCAGAAAAAAGGGCAAGGCTGCAAAGTCCCTGAACCTATACACTAACTTGCACCTGAACAACTTCCCCCCCAACAAAACTGTGAGTTTGCAGAATCAGCTAGATTCAGCTTTAAAAAAATATAACCCCTTACTAGGCACTGTGATAGGTCCTAAGAACAGGAAAGACAAGGTCCCTGCCCTGAAATACAGTACAGAAGAGATACAGGCAAGCATATGGGTCATTGCACGACAAGCGGGGTGGGGGGTTGTGGACACAGTGAAAGTCTTTCCTTAGTGGTCCGATCTGCAGGAGAGCAGAAAGCACCTAGTGGGGACACCCCCAGACCTCGTTTGTTGGGGTGAGCCATGAAGTTATTTTCTCTCCAGCCACACACTTTGAATGTGCTAGCATGGAGCCCTCCCAGTATTAAAGAAGCAGGCAGGTCCTAGGAGGCCAGACCCAGGGGCAAGGCTGTGGTCTGCTTCAGGGGCCCATGGTCTCCCTCCTTGCAGCTCAGCAGCCACAGCAATCATGGTATACACGAGGGCTTCAGTGTCTGCAGTGTTTCCCTTCTTAGGAGGGGGGTTGGGTTCATGGGCATTCATTATGTTATTTTCTAAATCGTCTTTTATATCTAAACATTTCAAAATGTAAAATACCGTGTTGCAAAGGAATTTCTTGACATGGGGAAAATGCTCACAAAAATAGTTTTAATTTTAATAAAGCTGGTGACAAAGTAATTTATTTAGAATAATTCTAATTTTGTAAGAAACAAAATATAAAAAATTCCAAAGTTATTTAAGTGATGAGATTTTGAGTATTCTTTTTATTTTGCAGAAATTCCAAATACTCTATAAGGAATATATATTATTTTTGTATGAAAAAATAAGTTACTATGGGTTCTAATGTGAGTGCTCCTGAGCCTGATATCCTCTCATCAGCGCAGTATTTGACTTTCTGCAAATATTCTGAACTGCTTCTGTTGCAACTTCAGCTGACCCTTTTGCTGTGTGTCTCTGAGTGACTCCTCTGCATCCTTTCACGAAATCTTATTTTTTCTGCCTTCTTTGCTTGAAGGAGTCTAGCTCCATGGTTGTTGAAGAAGGGCTGTTATTTTCCAGAAAGTACAGTGGAAATCAGTCTAAAAGCAGATAAAAAGGTGAAAAGGTGGCAAGGCCAGACTTAGCCTCAGTGCCTCATGCTGGTCATGGATCCATGTCAATGTAATGTGTCCCTAAGTGTGCAGAGATGGTGCTTTATGGCTTTCACAGTGCCTTCACATTCACAAACGTGTTTTATAGTCACAAAACAGCTTGCTGTTCCCATAATCAACCACTGTTTCAAACTACTGGGCATTTGCATTCACTGTTCTCTCGTCTACTTATAAAACTTCAACATGGCTCACCTTAAATGCCTTCTCCTTGCAGCCTTCCCTTGGCCCACGTGGAATTAATCACACCTTCCTCTGTGCTCCTAGAACTCACACATACTGCCATTTTCATAGGTAGCTTACAGTAGGTATTGGAATGTAGCTCTGTCTTCCCCACGAGAACACAACCTTTTCAAGGGCAGGGGTGGAATCTTATTCATCTTTATGAACTGAACATTTAGTACCAAGTCTGGTGAATGGTAGGTGCTCAATTTGATTGACATGAAATAAGCAACCCAGTAAGGGCAAGCAAGGTAGTTGATATTGCCACCGTCTGAGAGAGGAACAAGCTGAAGCTGGAGGAAAGATGAATCACCTGGCCTAAAATCCCTCAAAGAGTAAGTGAGGAAGCTGGGATTTGAACTTAGGTCAGTTTAACTTCCAAACTTTTACCCTTTCAAAGCTGTGATGGATGGTCCTCCATCATCATCTTTATTATCATCATCCTCTCCCAGTGGCAGTGTTGAGCCAGGAACATAGGAAATGCTAATTGAATAAATAACCCTACTACTGCCATCATTGTTAATTATCACTCTCACCCCTTGCTGTCATCACTCTCACCCCTTGCTATCACCCCTACCTATCATAACTCCTCCTCATACCTTTCTCCATGAGTCAACATGTGTTGATTAAGGAAGCATGCAGGGCCAGGTGGTAGGTACGCCTTAGGTTTCTCTGTGTCCCCTGGGGTAGCTAGAACAGCTCTGGCACTGACACTGAGCAATAGACTTACTAACTTGACTTGCTGGTCTTCATGTTCTAGAATGAGGCAATGTCTCATAGTTGAGAACTCACTGCGTTTGGAGGAAGTGGATGCCCAAACTTGGCCATATCTTGAGGACAAAGCTGTCACTCTTCACATCTCCAACCAAAAGTTTAAAGTTTGTGTGGCTTAGTGGAAAGAACACTGATCATGAGTGCCAAAGCCCGTGGTTTATGTCCTGGCTCTTTCACTGATTTACAAAGTAATTTTAGACAAATCTCATTATATCTTCGAATGTCTTAGTTTCTTCATATATGAAAAAAGGGGCAACATTTCTGACTTCCTTCATAGGTTTGGTGAGAAGGCTTGCCTAGGATCATGAATGTGGAATTGCTTTTCACTCTGGGAAGTCCTCCACATAAGCCAGCCATTCATGTTATTAAAAGTGCTAGGAATGGAATCATTGGCTAATGAAATGGTGTATTCTCTTCTCTTTCTACCCTACCCAAGTGTTTTGCTAAATTATAGATCTCAAACTCACTGTCTCTCTTCAGACCTAATCTAGATCCCAGCATCCTTTGAGTGTGTGTGTGTGTGTGTGAGAGAGAGAGAGAGAGAGAGAAAAAGAGAGAGAGAGAAAAGAGAGAGACACACAGAGAGAGAGAAAGAAAGGAAGGGGAGAGAGACACAGAAAGCGAGGCACGTGGGTCGGGGTGGGGAAGAGAGAAAGAGACAGAAATAGAGAGACAGAAAGAGCTGGGAGAGAGAAGGAGACAGAAAGACAGACAGAAAGAGAAAGAAGAAAGAAAAGGAGGCATAGCACCTTATTCTGGCATTCTGGAAATCATGTCCAAAGGAGATCTTAGGATTTGACTGGTATATATGCAGCTCTTATTTGATGGTGCTATTTTAAACAGTTCTCAGTTGGGAGGCTGGCAGCTCTGATTGCTTTTCAAAGCCCTGTCTTTTATCACCATCATTTTCTTCATACATAAATCCAGGCTGCATCCCCACCTTCTGTTTCTTTTCTGTCTTCGAGCTGAGGAGTAAGCAAGATGCAATTTAGTAGCTGGGCTAGAGGGGGACCAAATTGCTTCAGAGACATCACTCGTTTAATTGACTTGTTTGCTTTCAGATGAGTCATGTTCAGTCTGAGTTGTTTTCCCTTAACTAGATGTTGGTGGCAGTGCTTTTTTTCCCCCTCCTGTTTCTTTCTTCCTTTCTTTCTTTTCCCTTGTCAAGCACAATAAATATTGGTTCTGATAGAGCATAGTCCTGGCTGTGAAGGACACAATCTTCCTCCTCTTTCTTGAAATTAGAAGTGCCTACTCCACACTTGGTTGCATTTGGATAATGGGTGAACTACTAACTCCCCAGCTGTTCTCATCCCCAAGGTCAAGCTTAGCCAAAGCATCCTATCCCCACATTTTCCTGCTCCCCCTCTACCATCTGCATAAAGGTAGTTAAGGTTCCTAAGGGAATCCTATTAAACAGGTGTTTACATTCTTAAATTTCTAATCTGGATATTTCTGGAAACAGGTAAACAGAGCCTTTGAGTTTGGCAGAAAGATCTTAGCAGCAGGGAGTGGGAAATTTACTTGCAGAATAAAAGACTGAATTAAGGTTTGGCAATCTTCAGTCAATAAAGGAACATAAGAAAACTGTTGAACACCACTGCTGACACCTAATTGGTCTCATAAATGTTTATGGGTGGAAGGCAGGCAGGGAGGATGGAAAGAATTGAGGGAGGGAAGGAGAGACATCTCCTTTACAAGTTTGTCCTTTACCCCCATAGATGTTGGATTTCACAGGTCTCTGTCCTGGGCCAACTTCTCTATCTACCTATTCTCTCTAGATTCTTGCTAGGAAAAATGAGGTCTCTACACAGCACCTGCATTACCTACCGGCTCATCAGATATGCACATTATCAGGCTGTACCCCAGACCCACTGCATCAGAATCTACATTTTAACAAGATCCCCAGGTGATTCAAATGCCATTAACATGCTGTTTTAGAAAGTCTTACCCTCTTAAAGCTTCAAGTGCCATCTAAACACTGATGAATCCTCAATACGCCTCTTTAACCCTGATGTCTTCAGACACTTTAGATCCATGCATCTAAATGCCCAGTGCCTATTGGACTTTCTCTTTTGGAAGTTAACAGGTTATATCAAATTTTATATGACTAGCAGACAACTCTTGACCCTCTAGGCTACTTCTTTATTTTTCTGTTTGTGCAGAAATGGCACCACCACCTACCATGCTCCTTGAGCCAAAAATGGGCATGCTAATTTTGAATTCTCTCTTTTCCTCACCACCAGCACTCAATTTGTCAGCCAGTTTGGTGCATTATTCCTCTGACTCTATCAGTTCTCCCACTTCCCTCCGTTCTCACTGCTAGAGACCTAGGCCAAGCCACTCATCATTTTTTGTTTGATTTACTATTCACTTCCACTTTTGCCTCATACAATCCATTTGCCTAAAAGCTGCCAGAGAACTCTTTTTCAAACATATGTCATGTCCATTCCCTGCTTAAAATCTTCCCATGGCTTCACATTTCATCTAGAATTAATGAAAAATCTTTCCTTTTTTTTTTTTTTTTTTTTTGAGACACGGTCTTGTTCCGTTGCCCAGGTTGGAATGCACTGATACAATCATAGCTCACTGCAGCCTCGACCACCCGGGCACAAAGCAATCCTCCCACCTAAGCCTCCTGAGTAGCTGGGACTACAGGCATGCACCACCATGCCCACTCATTTTAAAAAATTTTTGTAGAGCCCGGTTCTCCCTATGCTGCCCATCCAGACTGGTCTTGAACTCCTGGACTCAAGCAATCCTTCCGCCTTGGCCTCCCAAAGTGTTGGGATTACAGACATAAGCCACAGCACCCAGCCAAAAATCTTTAGGGGAAAAAAGTCCTATGGGATCCACGTCCTACCTACTCCCTGATCCAAACTTTCAGCTCTGGTCTTTCAGCCTTTTTCTATTCTGCTCCACCCACAGGGCCTTCCTTCCAGGGCCGCTGTATGAGCTATTCTCTGCTGACTGGAATGGGCTCTTCTAATCTTACATGCTGGTTCTCTGCTTGTCATTCAAATCACAGTCCAAATGTCACTTCCTTAGAATAGCCTTTCTTAATGATATAATCTAAATTAGCTCCAGTTACTTCTTACAATAATGATCTGCATAGTACACAACACTGATTTTGTATTGTTTGTTTGTTATTATGTATGCATGTATATATTTTTGTCTCGCTCTACAATATAAATGTCTTGTGAGCACATCTTCCTTGCTTGTGCCAACTATAGTGTTATAGTGAACAAACAGGCAAAGTTCCTGCTGATTTTAGATAATATACAGGTCAATACTACCATTTTACATACAGGTTGTAGAGTAGATCTTTTCCAGCTGCCCAGGGTTGGCAACTAGAACCCAAAGCTGAGGACAAAGGAAAACCAAGCACCAAATGAATGATGCAGACACTAGTTTGAGGACTCTGGACTCCTCAACCATCATCCTGGTTCTCTCCCATCTCCACCTATTTGCACAAAGCTTGTATAAATAGATGTCTAGGGATTAGAGGAGAATGGCCAGAGCAGAAGTTGTTCACTTGGGAGGAGTAGTGTGGTTTTTCCTTCCTCTCCCTAATGAGTGGTCTTCCACCTGAGTGAAGCATTTTCAAGAGAATTACTCACAGAGACTAGAGGGATTGGTAGCTCTTTTCAGGTGTGCTGTCTATTAATACAGCTGATCAGACCCATGCCTATCTAAGCAGGGTGCCCTTGAGACTTTGCGTGTTCCTGTGTTTAGAGGCATTACTTGCTTTCTTATAACACAGGAGGTATGAATGGCTGCTAAAGTTAGTCAAGAGAAGAGGAAAATAGCCTGAGATAAGAGATGTTTATCCCATACCATTTCTACTTGTACCCCACTATCTCAGGAAATAAGGGGGAAGAGGAGGTCTCCAGGGGGCAGATGCTTTCTCTCACCTACAAGTCTCTCATACGTAAGCCTACCAGGAAAGGAGTGGGAGGAAAAAGTGAGCATCACATTGGATGAGATTGAAGTTTTAAACTAATCTAATCTGGACATTTTTATTCATGAAAATGACAAGAAAGCTGAGAGGTCTGTTAGGCTTGTTATTAAGGGATAGATTCGTCAGTGCTTGAGAGAAAACAGTGATGGGGGAAAAAATTAAACTCTTCCATGGCTGCATCCCATCTGCTCAATAAACCATCTAGAAATTTCCGCTGGTAGTCTACAAATGGTACACTCTATCTAGAGATAATTAAGGATTGAACAATATAGCCTTTCAATTCATATTTCCCATTGCATGCAAACTCTGAAACAGAACTGTGCCACTTTACAGATGGAGACTGGCTGGTGAGTCTAGAAAAAGGCTTATGGTAAGGTTGTATTCAGGAGAGTTGAGTTGTGTGTTTGCTTCCCTCAATTGCATTTTTAAGTCTTTGAAGTCTGTAGACATCTCTTTGACAACCTGTGAACTCTTTAGATCAGAAACCATTTCTCAGCTTTTTTTAGTTTCTTATAACACCTAGAAGAGAACACAGGAGACGTTCAATAAATATCCATTGAGTTATTCAGGAAATAAATGTATACATTCCATTTGATGATTATAGCCAGACCTTGACCAGGTAAATTTTAGCTGAAAAATCAACTAATTTAGGGTGGGAAGATTAGAGCACAGAGTCTGATAATGCTATTTGTCAGCTGTGTGATTTTGGGCAAGTTACACATTTTTCTGAGCCTTGGTTTTCTCTTCATAAAATAACAGCAGCCATACCTGTGTCACAGGTGTGGATAAAATGAGACAGCACATGTGAACACACTGAACACAGGACAGTTACCCCAAAGCACATTTCTGAAGTTGTGGACTCCAGCACAATCTTCCTGAATTCTTATCCTCTGTGATTGTTTGACAGACTTCCCCTCCTCCCTCTTCCTTCTTCCTCCTCTGTGTCCTCCTAGATTATAAATGCAGGCTGAATCCACCCTCTCAGACACATAAGAGACACGTGTGAGTAGGCCGAAAGACCTTTAAGAAAAGACCAATATTTGCATATCTATTATAACTACTCACTGTTCGACTTGTTTCATTACAATTTCTATTTGGATAATATGTAAGGTCAATACTGTCACTGTTCTGGAAAATTCATTTTTTATTAAAGCAAAATGCACCGTATTTATAGAGATAACACCTTAAATGCTACAAGAGAAGGTGCACCAATTACACTGGTTCCCTTGATGGGGCAGGTTTATGTGCTACGTGTTTTATAATATGTTACAAGGAATGGGACCTTAGCCCGTGTTGACGTGTCTCAAGTGTCATTCCTCAGCTGAACTCGAATAGGTCTGACCATTCTTCCTTGTAGACCTGGCAGCACTGAGATAACCATATTGAAAAAACAACAGCAAGGAAGAAAGCTCTCTTTTCTGCACCCCTGCATCAGTTTATTCCCACCGTCATTACATTCCTATCAGAGTCTCCCTGAGCTACATGCTTGCCTCTTCCATTAGACCATGAACTACCAGAGGTATCAGGTAGAGCATCTGGGACATACTAGAGCCTCAATAAATATTTGTTCAATTAGTGAAAATGAATGCCTGACACAAAGCAAGAGCTTGTGTTCCTTCATTTCAACTTTGGTGAATCTGACAATTCTGTGTCTTTTAGTTGTTCTTCTCAAGGAGTATCTTCGTGGCATTCTCTGTATTTCCTGAATTTGAATGTTGGCCTGCCTTACTAGGTTAGGGAACTTCTCCTGGATGATATCCTGCAGAGTGTTTTCCAACTTGATTTCATTTTCCCCGTCACTTTCAGGTACACCGATCAGACGTAGATTTGGTCTTTTCACATAATCCCGTATTTCTTGGAGGCTTTGTTCATTTCTTTTTAGTCTTTTTTCTCTAAACTTCTCTTCTCGCTTCATTTCATTCATTTGATCTTCAATCGCTGATACTCTTTCTTCCAGTTGATCAAGTCGGTTACTGAAGCTTGTGCATTTGTCACGTAGTTCTCGTGTTATGGTTTTCATCTCTATCAGTTCTTTTAAGGACTTCTCTACATGGTTATTCTAGTTAGCCATTTGTCAAATCTTTTTTCAAGGTTTTTAGTTTCTTTGTGCTGGTTACGTAGTTCTTACTTTAGCTCTGAGAAGTTTGATCGACTGAAGCCTTCTTCTCCCGACTCTTCAAAGTCATTCTCCGTCCAGCTTTGATCCGTTGCTGGAGATGAGCTGCGTTCCTTTGGAGGGGGGAGATGCGTTCTGATTTTTTGAATTTCCAGCTTTTCTGCACTGCTTTTTCCCCATCTTTGTGGTTTTATCTGCCTTTGGTCTTTGATGATGATGATGTACTGATGGGGTTTTGGTGTGGGTGTCCTTTCTGTTTGTTAGTTTTCCTTCTAACAGTCAGGACCCTCAGCTGTAGGTCTGTTGGAGTTTGCTTGAGGTCCACTCCAGACCCTGTTTGCCTGGGTATAGCAGCGGAGGCTGCAGAAGATAGAATATTGCTGAACAGCGAGTGTTTCTGACTGATTCTTGCTCTGGAAGCTTCGTCTCAGGGGTGTACCCAGCCGTGTGAGGTGTGAGGTGTCAGTCTGCACCTAGTGGGGGATGTCTCCCAGTTAGGCTACTCAGGGGTCAGGGACCCACTTGAGCAGGCAGTTTGTCTGTTCTCAGATCTCAGCCTCTGTGCTGGGAGATCCACTGTTCTCCTCACATTTACCTCTGCCGAGGTTTCTGCTGCTTTTTCTTTAGCTATGCCCTGTCCCCAGAGGAGGAGTCTACAGAGGCAGGCCAGCCTCCTTGAGCTGTGGTGCACTGCACCCAATTCGCGCTTCCTGGAGGCTTTGTTTACCTACTTAAGCCTCAGCAATGGCGGGCCCCCCTCTCCCAGCATCACTGCCACCTTGCAGTTAGATCTCAGACTGCTGTGCTAGCAATGAGGGAGGCTCTGTGGGTGCGGGACCCTCTGGGCCAGGTGTGGGGTATAATCTCCTGGTGTGCCGTTTGCTAAGACCCTTGGTAAAGCACAGTATTAGGGTGGGAGTTACCCGATTTTCCAGGTGTTGTGTGTCTCAATTTCCTTTGGCTAGAAAAAGGAATTCCCTTCCCCCTTGTGCTTCCCAGGTGAGGCGATGCCTCGCCCTGCTTCAGCTCTCGCTGATTGGGCTGCACCCCCGGACCAGTACCAACTATCTGACATGCCCCAGTGAGATGAACCTGGTACCTCAGTTGAAAATGCAGAAATCACCCATCTTCTGTGTTGCTCACACTGGGAGCTGCAGGCTGGAGCTTTTCCTATTCGGCCATCTTGGGTGCACCCACCCCCCATTTCTTCCTTTTTGATTAATAAAGAAGAATGCAGAATTGTTGGCATTTTCCTGCTTTTCATTCTATTCTGCTCAAGTTAACAAATCTAATTGAAAAGTGGAAAATATTTTTGAGTATGTGTTTTGTGATATTTTCTACAAAGGCCTTGACTTCTGTTTTTCTTTTCTTTTCCCCCTCCACTAATTTTTAACTCAATAAACAACTAACTAACCTGGCCATTTTGGTATGGGGAAGTCTGTGGTTCCTAAAGCAGAATATTGTAGACTGATACGATCGGTAAAGCACTAATGTCCTGGTACCAGCCAGCTTCTTTAGTTATTCTTAATATATCAGAAGTCCTAAAGGAAAAGAAACACCTTTTTTAAGGTTTCACAGGCTAACTCAAATGTCAAATCTATGTGTGTTTGGCTGGAATGAAATCAACTCAAAATAGTAACCGTGGTTATCTCCTGGTGATCAAAATATCAATGAATGTTTTAGTGTATTTTGATTCATTAAAATGATGGGAAAATAATTTACTGGTACTTTAAAAATTCAGTCTATTTGATCAGAAAACATATTTCAAAACAGAGTTTATGACAGAGGACACAAATAAAGAAAGGGACCTTTGGAAAAAGCGGCATTAGGGTTTCTTTGTGGAGGCTCAATTCGGCAGCATGGCATAACTCCAGACAGTGGCATTTATGTAGGTGTCTGAGTCTGTTTGGGCTAAGCAAAAATACCATAAACTCGGTGGGTTATAAACAACAAAAGTTTACCTCTCACAGTTCTGGAGGTTGAGAAGTTTAAGATCAAGGCACCAGCAGATTCAATGTCTGGTGAAAGCCAACTTCCTGGTTCATACACAGTTCTCTTTTTGCTATACCCTTACATGGCAGAAGGATAGGGAGTCTCTGGGCTCTCTTTTATAAGAGCACTGATCCCATTCATCAGGCTTCACTCCCATGATCTCATCACCTCTCAAAGGCCCCACCACCCAATACCATCACTTTAGGGGTTAGGATTTCAACATATGAATTTTGGGAGTACACAAACATCCAAGCCATAGCAGTAGACTACAATGTGAATAGCATCCCCTGAAGTTATATAATGTATTAATTGTGTTTAGACCCGCTTTTCTGATAGTTTCTTGTTACTGTGATGGGCTGAGGTGGAAAGAGTGGAGTTTGGAAAATTAGACCTTGCCCCTATTAGCTGTTGCCCTTGATCAAATCTCTAAACTTTATTCATCCCTAAATTGTGGTCCCTTTCTCTACAAGTGTTAGATACATGCCAGATGGCTATGTACTTAGAGTCTGACCATATTAGCAGGTGACTAATTCTACTTCCTCATCAGCATTTTAAAACATTCAGTATACATTTATTATTATTACTAACAGGAAAACTGAGTGGCAGACATGATTTCAGGCACAGTATTTTGAAGAATACTCTGGCATATACACAGGATTCCCATTTTCCTACTTTATGTCCCCAGCACAGATGAATTTAGAGGAGGCAGGGGAGGCATCTAGGCATAAGAGAAAAATAGGGATTTCTGGAGAGAAAATCAGTGCTTCCTATGCGTGTCCACTGTAGGAAGTGCTTATATATGCAAGTTAGAGCAGACTGAGACATGTCTGAGATAACAGGATGCCCTGGGCCGGCCTTCAAGCTGATGGATTTAAACGAGAGGCTAGGGCTTCATGGAGGAGGAGTAAAGAAGAAGACCTAGTGGCAGAAGTGGCCAGTGGCTGCTGATTTGTCCTATGCCATTCAGTTATTTCACTTTGGCCCTTAACTTGCATGCCCATCCTACTCCAACTTCTATGAAAATATCAGCTCTGAGGTTACCTAGACTCACCGTCCTTAGAAAAGCATTCATCTAGTATGGGTCAACAGGCTTCTTAGGGGTCTCAACAGCTGCCTCCTCTCCATACCTCTCTCCCCACATCTCCCTGCAAAGATTAACATTGATCTTTTAACCTTACAGGAAACCTGGTAAATCTGAAATTTTCCTTTTTGTTACATTCCCAGTGATGTTACTGCCCCGGGAGATAATCAATCACATATTCTAGGTTGGCATGGGAGTCTGCTTAGCTCTGCATGCATGAAGAGTACATTGTCCTCTCACCTTACCAATGAGGAAGCTGAGACTCAGAGAGTCTGGATAACTTGCTCTAGGTCAACCCTTAGCCATCTACCCAGCCAAGATTCAAACGCAATTCAATGTGTTTGAAGTCTGTTCTTCTTCCATCTTCTTCCATCTCCTTCACTCCCACTGATCATTAGGCTATAAAATGGAGAGTTCTTGAATCTTAGGGTCAAAATCTATCAGAGGCCCTTCTTGCAGATGGGAGTGAGAAGGACGTGAGATATTTGAGCCTATGAATCCCTTTTGATCTTTCTGGCTGTTTCACATATTTGACTCTTTGAAGGTAGAGGTTGTAACCATGCATGGGTTTATGACAAGAGCCCCACTTGAGCCTAAAACGTGAGTTCGTTTCTTTAAATAGATATATATTCCCTTAAACGAGCCCATTCACAATTGCTACAAAGACAATAAAATACCCAGGAATACAACTTACAAGAGATGTGAAGGATCTCTTCAAGAAGAACTACAAACCACTGCTCAAGGAAATAAGAGAGGACACAAACAAATGGAAAAACATTCCATGCTCATGGATAGGAAGAATCAATTATCGTGAAAGTTGCCATACTGCCCAAAGTAATTTATAGATTTGGTGCCATCCCCATCAAGCTACCATTGACTTTCTTCACAGAATTAGAAAAAACTACTTTAAATTTCATATGAAACCAAAAAAGAGCCTACACAGCCAAGACAATCCTAAGCAAAAAGAACAAAGCTGGAGGCATCACACTACCTGACTTCAAACGATACTACAAGGCTATAGTAACCAAAACAGCATGGTACTGGTACCAAAACAGATATATAGACCAAAAGAACAGAACAGGGGCCTCAGAAATAACACTACACACCTACAGCCATCTGATCATTGACAAACCTGACAAAAACAAGAGGTGGGGAAAGGATTCCCCATTTAATAAATAGGTTGGGAAAACTGGCTAGGCATATCCAGAAAATGGAAATTGTACCCCTTCTTACACCTTATACAAAAATTAACTCAAGATGGATTAAAGACTTAAACATAAGACCTAAAACCATAAAAACTCTAGAAGAATACCTAGGCAATACCATTCAGAACACAGGCATGGACAAAGACTTCATGACAAAAACACCAAAAGCAATGGCAACGAAAGTCAAAATTGACAAATGGGATCTAATTAAATTAAAGAGCTTCTGTACAGCAAAAGAAACTATAATCAGAGTGAACAGGCAACCTACAGAACGGGAGAAAATTTTTTACAATCTGTCCATCTGACAAAAGGCTAATATCCAGAATCTACAAGGAACTTAAACAAATTTGCAAGAGAAAAACAACCCCATCAAAAAGTGGGCAGAGGATATGAACAGACATTTCTCAAAAGAAGACATTTATGCAGCCAACAAACACATGAAAAAAAGCTCATCATCACTATTATTAGAGAAATGCAAATCAAAACCACAATGAGATACCATCTCTTGCCAGTTAGAATGGCAATCATTAAAAAGTCAGGAAACAACAGATGCTGGAAAGGATGTGAAGAAATAGGAATGCTTTTGCACTGTTGATGGGAGTGTAAATTAGTTCAACCATTGTGGAAGACAGTGTGGTGATTCCTCAAGGATCTAGAACCAGAAATACCATTTGACCCAGCAATCCCATTACTGGGTATATACCCAGAGGATTATAAATCATTCTACTATAAAGACACATGCACACATATGTTTATTGTGGCACTGTTCACAATAGCTAAGACTTGGAACCAACCCAAATGCCCATCAATGATAGACTGGATAAAGAAAATGTGGCACATATATACCATGGAATACTATGCAGCCATAAAAAGGATGAGTTCATATCCTTTGCAGGGACATGGATGAAGCTGGAAACCATCATTCTCAGCAAATTAACATAAGAGCAGAAAACCAAACACTGCATGTTCTCACTCATAAGTGGGAGTTGAACAATGAGAACACATAGACACAGGGAGGGGAATATCACACACTGGGGCCTGTCAGGGGGTGGGGGGCTAGAGGAAGGATAGCATTAGGAGAAATACCTAATGTAGATGATGGGTTGATGGGTGCAGCACACCACCATGGCATGTGCATACCCATGTAACAAACCTGCACGTTCTGCACACGTACCCCAGAAGTGAAAGTGTAATAATAATAATAATAATTAAAGGGGCCAAGTCAAAATGTTGAACTAGAGAACTTCTCTTTTACACAGGGTTCAAATAGCTACCAGCAATAATTGCTGCTCACATGCTTTTCTCCACTATGCACTGGTTCAGACTCAGTGGCTTGCATCCTGGAATATGGAGAGATGATTCAGATACAGGTACTTCAGTATCTCGGGCACTGAGGAAACCTGACTGTGATTTCATGAAACTAAGGAAAGAGCAGGGGCTCAGGCTCTGGAGCAACCCAGGAGCTCAGATACTCAAACAAAGCCCAAGCCAAGAAGAAGGTCTGAGTGATCTGCATCCTGATGTCATGTGCCAGTAAGCTCCTAGGCTTACAGATTTCTCTGAAAAGGGTCAGAGTAAGTTTTCAAAGACTTAAGTGGGGATGGGACAGCAGGTAGAGGCAGAGAGCCAGACACTCTTGTCTCTCAAAACCGTGTTCTGAGCTCACCTTTTTCATGAAACTTTTCCAGATGGACTGCAGCCAGCTCCAAGCAGCCCAACCTTCCTAATGACATCTTGACAATCTAAATCAGGGTCAGACACCTCTTTGAAGTATCCCGCCAAGTCTTCCTTTGTTCATTTCAATCCAGGATCTAAAAACCTTCCATGAGTGGCATGCCAAAGACTTCATTTATTTACTCTAATTTAGCATTTCATGTGTCAAAAAAAAAACTTTCCAACATGTGTAAAATCTCATTGTAGGGTGAAGTAAATGTCAGTATAAAAATCACATAATTAGAATCACAGAATCAGAATGTTGAATTATTGAGTCTAAAACTTCATTTTAAAGATGAATCAGGGCCGCAGCAGGATAAGGTGTTACCTGGAGTCTAATAGCCTAGTTAGGGGCAGACCAAAGCTAGAGTCTACTGAGTCTTAAATTTTCTTTTTACAAGCAAATTTGAGTCTTAAACATAGAGCATCTGCTAGCAACATCAAGAAAACTGAAACCTCAAACAAAATCATCACTTTTTTTGTAACTACAGCCATGAATTTCTCCAGCATTTAGAGACTTCTAGCCTCATGTTGTCTTACTGGTCTCTTTACTGGCTTGCAGTTTGTTGGAAAAAGCACTGACTTACTTAGAAGGCTGAGTTTGGATTCAGTTCAGCCATTCATTTTTTTTGAATCTTGAGTACAGTATTTAGCTTCTTTAAGACTCTGCTCATTCAAAGGTAAATAGGGAAAAATCACAACCTCCTAGTGTTGTTAGGAGGTGTATTTTTCAGGGGTTTGGAGAAAACAGATCCCATGTTGGTTGGTTCAATAATTGGCCACAACACGGCAAAAAGACCAACAGAGCAATGAGGGAAGGTGAGGTCATCCTAGGATTGCAAGTATAAGAAGCCACTACCTCTTCCAGAGCTGCAGGTACAAAGAGAGGAGGCAATGCTAAGAGCCCTGGCATCAGGGCCTAGTGGGAGCTGGACCCTTGGAGGATAGTCATTCCCAGGGGAGTCAGGCAGGACCTGGAGTTAGTGGTAATGCTGCCTTGCAGGAGCTCCGATCATGGTTTGAGGGGCTGACTGTTGGGAGCTAGAACCTGGAGGAGAAGCAGCCACTGCTCAAGCCAAGGGAGCAAGGTGAGAAATAGTTGGCTTCTCTTTCCCTCCCTTCTTCCAGTCTCTTTCTATTGCCTGCTATCAGCTGAACTGAACAGAGGTGAGGTCTTTTGGCAAGGGAACATTGGAATGTTGTTTGCAGAGTTTGGCCTACCTGTGATAAAGAGTAAATCAGGAAAGTGCGAGAATTGTTCTGAGTGCAGAGGAGTTGAATAATTTCCTGCATATTAAGCTCCTAGCACTGTGCACAAAGGTGGTTCTCCTCCACCTGTGACACATTACTGGGCTCCACAGCACTGAAATAAACCTCCAAGGATTGTCTTCCCTGGCTGGCTCAGGCATTTTTTCATCTTGAAGTAGTAATTGACAACCCCCCACCAAGGTCAAAGTGGCTGAAGCTGGTTTCCTCTGTGCACCCTATTCATTAAAATCATCGGTTGGGCGTGGTCGCGCATGCCTGCAATCACAGCACTATGGGAGGCTGAGGCGGGTGGATCACCTGAGGTCAGAAGTTCACGACCAGCCTGACTAATGTGAAACCCCATCTCTACTAAATGCAAAACAATTAGCCGAGCGTGGTGGCACATGCCTGTAATCCAAGTTACTTGGGAGACTGAGACAGGAGAATCGCTTGTACCTGGGAGGCGGAGGTTGCAGTGAGCCGAGATCGCGCCATTGTACTCCAATCTGGACAAAAAGAGCGAAACTTTGTTTCAAGACAAACAAACGAACAAACAAAAACCATAATCATTTCTTATGCTTTATAAAGTACCTTTTCTATCATGTATTTAAGCTTGGCAACAACCCAATGAGTCATATGATAAAATGGACCATACAGTTGAGGCACAGAGAGGTTAGGTAAGTAGCCCAAAGTCAAACAGCTAATAGATGGTGGAATCAAATTTGAATTGCAATCTGACTCTTAAGTTTAGTGCTTTCACTTATACCTGTAGCCTAATTCGCCAGTGTGGCCACAGAATTCATGAGTTTTAAACATTTCACACATGGTATTTCATCGTTTCCTTCTAGCAGACAGTTGCTATTATTTTCTCTTATTTCTAGATGAGGATCCTGAGGTCCATTGAGGTTACATGACTTGTCCTTTGTTAGGGGAATGATATTATTTGTGATGTAATGAGCTTCTCATCATTAGAGCTAATTAAGCTAGTGATCACATGTCTGGCTATGGCAGCACAGATGCTTATAGATACTTCATGATTAAAATGAATCATTGCATTTCAAAGGGCTTTTTCTGGAACCCCACATTTCTGAAGAAGATTACTTATCCAGAGAAACTCCATTTTTGTACATTTCCTGTATTGAGCTACCATGTAGGATGTTATTTGCAAAAAATGGTTCTGCTGCTATAAAACAAAACCAAATTGAACTCGACTGACTTAATGACCCTCAAAGTCATTTTTACAGCTCTGATTCTACAATATTATGAAATAACGAGCACCAACACACATCACCGTTGCAACTACAATATGAGGACCTTAGGCAGAGGACAGGATCCTCTCAAAGAAGCTGAATAAATAGCTATTGTGAAGAGTTCAGTGGGTGATGGCACAGGGGCCTTCATTTCTGCTTCTAGCCAAAGAAAATTTTGATCAGGCTGTAGGCCGCCTGCCCATTCATCTGCAGCAGGAAATGGATTTAGCGTCTGTATGGGCCGGACTCCTGTATCTATCATCCAGTTAGGCCTAATCAAAATGTTTTCCGTTTCACCTGGTAAGTGCATAGGGCTTGGAGGAGGGTCTGAGTGATGGTAATGGGGTCCCATCGCTTTCTCATCACTGAACTGCAGTTGTTAAAAGGCCCATTTCTCCTCAGTGTCTCACTCTGAGCTGAGGCAGGCAATCTCTCCTGTCCCTGGAAGCTGCTCTTGGCAGCGGAAAAAAAATCTATGCAATTGACCCAGGATGGGGAGAGAGGCAGGGCACATTATAACCCCAAGGAAGGCTAAGGTCAGAGGTGAAACTCAGCACTGATAGATGAAATGAACCTCCTAGCAGGAGCCTCCTTATATAATGAGGGGCTGCAACCTTCTAGGCTGGGGGTGGGTGAGGAAGCAGAAGCCAGAAGTCCTCTTAGACATTAGGGAATCTCAGGAAAGGGGATTGGAGTATCTCTGGCCTCTTAAGTACAAATAAGGTAGGGGAAGGGGCTGCTGATTAGAATGAAAATGTGACAGTCATGCAAAGCTTCCCATTGGATTTATGCATCCTTTGCCAGGATTTCAGGAGGAGGATACCTGACAGCCCCCATTAGAGCTGGAGAAATGGAGGAAATTACACATTGTTCTGTTAAGGGAACCCCCAAGACCAGGGAATGGAGGCATCCCTGCTGAATTTGTTACTGAGGGAATATTGATTTCAGGAGAAAAACAAATAATGCAGAAATGTTTCCACTTTGATGCAGCACATTCTGATTTGGACTGCACTGTGGTGAAACTTCCTTGTGTGACTCTCAGTATTCCAAAGCAGACATAATTCTTTTCCATTGAAGGATGTTATCGGTGGCATGGGGGTGGTGGAAAAAATGAGCTTGCAGTTGATTTTGATTCAGCTGGGAAATGGGTCGTTCCAAGGAGTGGCAAATTGAGACTATTGAGGTAGGCTAAGTTCTGGGAGGGCCTTAATTGTAGGCTAAGAGATGTGGTCAGTGTTTCAGGGTAATGAAAAACAATGAAAGTCTTTTGACCAGAGAACTGATAAGCTCAGAACTGTGCTTTTGAAGATAATTCTGGCAGACCAGTGGAGGGTGTGCTGAAGGGGTGGAAAGGGTCCTTTTTCTCTTTTCACTTCATTGATGAGCAAATCCATCTATGGGTGCTAGGCTGGGGTGCCAGTTAGAAGCCTGACACAATGGCCACATGACAGAGAGGCTGAGAGACCTAGCTGAATTTGGGAAAGGTAATGAGAAAAAGACAGAGAATAATAATATTTTGAGTAGTCAGTAAGAGCCTATCTTGTGCCCATCATTAGATGCCTATCACCTCATTTAACTCTTGCAGCAATCCTGCAAGCTAGGCATTAATATTCCCCTGTTACAAATGAGAAAACGGGCTCTCAGTGATGTTAATTAACCTCTCAATGGTATTTAAACCAACACACAGTTTCATCTGCCAAAAGAATAGAAAAGCTTCTAGTTCAGGTCCACTCAGCTCAGCCCACCGTTATGCTTCCTCTTGATCCACAGAGTTTTATATCCAGAAGGGGCCTTTCAGATTATCTAGTTCCCACCCCCATTTTATAGAAGAGAAGACTGAGGCAGGGGATGGAGGGAGAGACAGCTCAGGTTTACATTCTTTTGATTCTTCCAAATGCCTTCTCATTCTCAGTTGTCAATATGAGCCCTCATTTCATCTGAAGCTCACACCACACTCCCAACAGATAGGAAATTGAATTATACCAATTATGTCCCTGGCACAGTTCAAGATGAAGTGATTGTCAGCAATACCATCACAATTTTCTTCACTGGACCACTAATTTCCTCTCTTACCACTTTAATTGCTGATGCTTGATGATCTTCCTTATTCTTTAACACAAGGGTCACTTTAAGGCACCTACTGTGTGTTCAGGAGCTCCCTTGCTATAACATTAATTGATGCAATCCTCACAACAACCTTCTGAGATGAGCAGCACTGCTTGTCTTCCCAGTCGAAAACACCGAGACTCAGAGATGTTAAGTAACTTGCCTAAGGTCACATAGCTAGGAAGTGGCATAGCAGGATTCAAATTCAGGTTGGTCTCATTCCAAAGCCTCTTCATGAAAATGTCTCTCCTCCTGTTTTAATGTCGATTTGTCATTAAGGAGACATTGTTGAGTGCCCAATATAGGTCAGGCACAGTGACAAGCACTGAAGATCTGCACTGCAGGTCAGCAATGCATTCAGTGCTCTCACTGAGTCCCAAAGAAGGACAGAGGTTAAATAGCAATGTTTCTCCTCTCCTATTTCTTAACAATGGTCAGAACCCATGTATTTACAGCACTTCACAACTCACAAAGCATTTCATATCACTATCTTATTATACTCAAGCAACCACCCTAGAAAGCACATAATTTCAGTCCCTCTCTTTCAATATAGAAGACAAGATGAAAAATAGAGTAAATGACTCAAATAGATTAGAGAAGTTAAGCAATGTGTGTTATCCTACGCTCCTGGCAGTGTGGTTTAACTTTTTGCTCACTACTCTTCACACAGCACAACATGAATTCTGGGTCTTTCTCTCTTTTTCCCTCCCAAGTTTTTGTCCCCCAAACTTGACTCTTCCATTTATTTGTGTTGAAGCTTTCTCTCCAGTGTCCCTTGCAGCAATAAGCTGATACTTTGTGCTACCGCACTCTAACCCAGGGCTATGAATATTCACACTCTTCAGGTCTGTGACTCCTCGTGTGGCTTTTTTTCTTTCAGATTTGGTGGGTCTTGAATGCCCCTGAAAACCATTCTGCTCCATTTCAAAAGTGTAAGTCTAAGGAACTACCTAGAGGGCACACATTTCTCCCTCGTTTTCCTTTTCTCCATCCATCCATCCATCCATCCATCCATCCATCCATCCATCCATCCATCCATTCATCTTTGTATTCCAGTGACAGAGACAAGAGCTCAGCATCCCAGTGGTAGAGAAAACTCTAGCAGCTACTGCTAGATGTGTCAGAACCATGGGCTGTCACCCCCAGCATTACAGACCTGAAGACCTGTGGAAAAGGGAGTTGGGGCTGGATGGAACATTTGAGACAAATAAGAGACTATTGATGGATGAAGCTATGGAGGTAGGCAGGGGCCAAATTGTGAATGGCAAGATAAGAAGTTTGGACATAAGCCTATAAGCAAAGGAGGCATGAACAGGCTTTATGCAGGGAGGGACCTGGCCAGATTTTAATCTTAGAAGGAATACTTTGGGTGTAGTGTGGAGACACCAAATTTGAACAACCAATGTTAGACTCCAAAAGATCATTTAAGAGAGAGTTACAACAATTTAAACAAACAGTTATGAGGGCCCAGCTGGGTCTATGGGGTGGCAATAGGGGAAAGAAGGAAGTCAGAGAGATTAAAAAGGAGATGAAATCAATATGTTTTGGTGGAAAGGGACTGAGAGAGGTCTAGGATGCCTCCAGGATTTTTGTTTGGGTTATGAACTGTGATATAGGGTACATTGGAGAAACAATGAAATTGAGAGCCAAAAGATGTTGAATTCAGCTTTGGTACACTGAGTGAACTTGAGGTGTCAGTATGACATCCATGTGAAAATGTCCAGTAATCAGTTAAGTTTATAAGCTTGGAGTTCAGAAGAAAGGATGATATATAATGAACACTGAATGGATAGTAGTTATGTTGCTGTATTTTGCTAATTTAGCTGAGACCCTAATTATTGATTTATCCACATTCTCATTAGTATGTTGCTGATCACTGCAGCCTACGGGCATTGCTTACTGATGGTAAATCCACACAGTCTGAGGTTGTAAATCCAAGCTGACCAATTCAGTGGGACACCTTTTAGTCTTATAGGCCCTTCCAAGGTCATCTCCCTCCGAAGTTCCCCAGATTCCACCTCAGTTCTGGCTTCCTCTGCTTACAAATATCTTATCATCATGGTTTTAGTTTGCTAGAAACTCAAGTGCTACTGTCCTTAAGTAGTTTCATGTATCTAGACATTGTAAAACAGTGGAACTCACACGATGTCTCTTGGCATTTCAGAATCAAATGTTCAGAGAATCTCAGAGCTGGGCAGTCATCTTGCAGATCATGCACAGCTTTTTAATTTTATGAATGGAAGTTGTGAGGCCAAGGCAGAGAAAGTGACTTACTGAGGCTCCCTTCCATTCAATAAAATGTTTATTTATTGTGTGTCTACCATTTTTCAAGCTATCTGTCTTAGATGCAGGAAATACAATGGTGAAACCGAAATATGTAGACCCTACTGTGTTCTTTACAGCCTATCAGGATGGAGGTAAACACTGTTAACCAGACTAGAGAAAGTGGTAATAAAATAATCATTAACTATCCACCCACATCACCTTAGAAATGATTTCTTGTGAGGAGCTAGTGTGTAGCAGAAAGTCAGGGTCATCTAACTCTAATTCTAAGTCCTTTCCAATATATCATGTCGCTTCCTTCATTAGTAGTAATGGAAGCTGCTAAAATCATTGCTGAGGAGTGGTTAAAGCCATGGGATTTAGAGTCAGACTACCTGGGTTCAAATCTCAACTACCACTTTTTGTGATCTTGGGCAAGTTACTCAGCCCATCTTGGTATTCCACTTATCTGTAAAATGCAGATATGATCTACTTCATAAAGATATTGTGTTTAGTAAATGATTCTGATTTTTTTTTTTTTTTTTTTTTTGAGACAGAGTCTCTCTCTGTTGCTCAGGCTGGAGTGCAGTGGCACAATCTCAGCTCACGGCTCACTGCAAGCTCTGCCTCTCGGGTTCACGCCATTCTCCTGCCTCAGCCTCCCGAGTAGCTGGGACTACAGGCACCTGCCACCACGCCCATAGAGAGAGAGAAAGCACAAGAGAGAGTCTCTGCTTCCCACTATCAGAAGTGGTAGAGTAGATTGAAAGAGCATGAAAGTAGGAATTAAGATTATTGGGTTTTAGTCCAAGTTTTTCTTCTAAGTAGCTGTCAATTTTGGAGAAGGATGTGACTTTTCTGGGCCACAGTTTTTCCATCCTCCTGTTATGACTTCAGAGCAGATAACCTCTGAAATGCTTTCTTTTTGACTAATAAACTGTTATGAGAGAGATGAGCCTAATTTTGGAAATCACAAGAAAATAGTTGTAAAAAAATAAATTTGACTGTCACATGACACGTTTCTCCTCTCTCTTAATTTTTAATTATTTTTTGCTTCAAATTAATGCACATTGTTTTTATCCAATAAATGATACTTACGTGAGTAATACACCAGCATTAGCTGGGTCCATCGGGAGCCCAGAATATATGGATAGAAATTGAGAAAAAGACACTGGCAGTCACCCAGCTGTTCTACCAGCATAGCCCTCAAGCACACAGCCCTTTGAATCTGCAGTCTGGAAAACGATCGCCATTTCAACAAACATTCTCGATATTTATCCTTTTCCAGCACCTCCTAAGTATCAAGTTTTTCTGCTTATGGATGACAATGCTGAGAAGTATGTATTCCATTTCACACACAAGAGCACCTTATCTAAGCCTTGGGATAAAGTGACTTGACTACAAGCACATTAAGAAATAAGGACAGATACGAATTTCAACTCAACATCCAATGTCAAGTCTTAGATTCCTGTCCTACAGCCTGATGTCTGTGTTTCCATGCAGGGTAGGCCCAGCCACAGCAAGTCAGCCACTTATTGTGATTTGAGGAGTGGAGAAGACTCACATTTGTTCAGGCCCTGGTATCCATTCTAGATGAGGGAGAGAGTTTGATGATTAGAAGGCATGGCTTCATCTTAACCCAGTGGCAGCCCCTCATGAGTTTGGGCTCTTACTGTATTACTGTTCTAATGACCTCATCATATGCATTCTCTCACAGAAGATTGAGTGCAGGAGGAGTGAACAAAGGAGGCAGAATCTAATAAAAGTTAAAAACCAGTGATTCTCAGCTGAAGGCTTCTTGGTTTAAGGGGCCTGGCTCATGAGGGTGACAAGATTTCCCTCTTAATCCTCATTCCTGCTACTCTATTGTTGTCCTAGTAAGACTGGGGGGATGGATGTCTTTAGCACCTAATAAAGAACAATAGAAAGACATCGTGAGTGGGTTGGGGGAAGGACAGGAAGAAAACTGCTATAGCAGGGGCTGGAAAATCCTTTCTGCTAATATTCTCTGACAAATGGGTGAAATAGAAAGTCTATATAGAAAAGCACCAGAATGTATTCGATTTGAGATGTCTTTCTTTTGCTGATTAGCTCTCTCTTGATTTTTTTTTTTACAACTTTTACTGCAGAGTTAGTAAAATCAATGTTGCTTTATTTTATGGGATAGAAATCTTCTTGAAAAATTAGCTGTGATTAGAATTTCTAAAAGCAAATCCTATTCTTAATTCAAATTAAAAAATTGAAGAAATATTCAGCAGAAAACATATTGGTCTAATCATTCCCAAAATTGCAGGAGGTCATAAAATCTTGTATTTAAATTTTTAAATATTAATTTTAGATGAGGTATTAATAAGCTGAATAGTACCACAAAATCTTCAGTGATAAGCAACTAAAATATTTCTGTTTGAAAAATTATCTTAAAGTCTTACAGAATAGGGACATGCTAAGAATAACACTAAAGTTTTAGCTCAATAGGTTAAAATTAACTGAGATAAGGAATAAAAAAGAGAAAGATTAAGCTGGCTCCGGAAGGTGAGCAATCATATCGTCCATATATGAGGAGAAATAAATTTTACAAAGTTTAGTGAGAATGTCAGACTCTCTTTCCCCTGGGCCTTTGAACATTTTCTCCTTTGTCTGGATAATTTCTCTATATTCCACTATCCTCTGGAACTCCCCTTATTAAGCCTTACTCTATTATATTTTTTCATAACACTTATCACCTTGTAACATAATATGAAAAATGTTTGTTATGTTTTTGGTTGCTTCCATTTCATCCTGCCAAATATAAGCTCCTTGAGGAGAAGAGCTTATGATATTAACAGTGTGTTCATTGCTGTATATCCAGGATCTAGAACAGGGCTTGAGATGTAGAGAAAGTTTGATAAATATTTGTTGAATGAATGAAAATCTCACCTTGTAGAACATCTCCTTCATGAATCTTATCCTAAACAAGTTTCATCTTGTAGTTGCTCCATCATAGCCCTTTTTACACCACACATTAAAAAAAATTACATGGAATTCACGTGCATAAAATTCGCCACTTAAAAGTGTAACATTCAGTGACTTTCATAATGATGTGCAGATACTACTTCTTGGTAGTTCCAATGCATTTTCATCACCCTAAAAGAAAACTCTGTAGTCATTAAGCAATCACTACCCATTCCTCTTTACCCCTTGAACCTGGCAGCCATCAATTCACTTTCCGTATCTATAGATTTACCTATTCTGGATACTTCATACAAATGGAATGGTGCAATATGTGACCTTTTGTGTCTGGCTTCTTTCAGTTAGCATACTGTGTTCAAGACTCATCTATGTTATAGTATGAATCAAGATCTTATTCCTTTTTATGGTCGAGTAATTTTTCATTGTATGGATATACCACATTTTGTTTATGAAGTTATCTATTGATGGACTTTTGGGTTGTTTCCACCTTTCAGCTGTTGTTAATAGTGCTGTATAAACATTCCTGTGCAAGTATTTGTTCACACTAGGTTTTCGTTCCCTCCTTTTTCCTCTGTCACTCCTACAAAACCATGAACTCTACAAGGGCAATGACTGAGTCTGTCTTATTCATGGATATATTCCAAGACTGAGTTTGTGGCCTAGAAAATATATGTTCAATGACTGGCTGAATACAAAATGTTCAAGACTCTTAAATTACTCAGTGAAATCAATAATTGAAATTTCTTAAACAATAGGGAACCAAAACCTTTAAAGATTCAATCATGCCACAAACATTAAAGAATATCTATGCCTTAATTCCATAAGAAGGTTAGCTGCAAAGGAGAAGGGAATGAGGATGGGCAAGAGGAATGAAGGACTCCAGCAGGGTCAGAGAAGAGGAAGAGTGAGGTAACAGTGGGAGGGGAAGGAGAGGTGAGGGAGAGCAGGATGAGGAAGGGGACTCAGAGATAAAGGAGCTGGAGCAGCTCTCAGGTTGCTGTGTGCCTCTCATGCAGCTGAGAAAAGTCCTCTGTGCCCCCAGGAAACAGCTTTTTGTCTTTTATTTTCAAACATCAAAGTTTATTTCTGAAATAAAGGTTTGCTTTGTGTGGAATCCTGAAGGTGTTCCCCAGATGTTCGAGAGTTACTTTGGCTTTTAGAAACAAACTTTTGAAATGAAGAATTGTCTTCAAATGTTAGTCGCTATTTTTTTTTTCTTGGCTAAACTTTTCTTTACATATATATATATATATAGTGGAAAAAACACGTAAGTTTTTCCTCTTGCCAACTTGGAAGTGTACATAATAGTATCGTTAACTATATGCACATTGTTGTGTAAGAGATCTGTACAACTTTTTCATTTTGCATGACTGAAACTCTATACTCACTGAACTTAAGTTAATATTTATTGAATACCTACCATGTGAATGCAATGATGACAAACCACTGTCTCTCTGGGTTAATATGGCCCTTTCTCCATTTATATACAGAGATTGTGTCCATTTTCATATATGAATAATACACATGTATTTTTATAATGACTTCCAGTTTATAAGGTGTTTTCCTTATGTTTCCTTATAAGGTACTACCTCTTTATTCCATTATTTGATCCTCCCTCAAACTGTTATTCTCACTTTACAAATGAGGAAGCCAAGGTCAAGAAAACATAAGTAGTTTACCCAAGGTCACAGAACTAGTAATGGCAGAGCTAAGATTTAAAATAGATTTTTGAACACAAATTCTTCCACGCTGTATTATGCTACCAATGATTTATTCCAAATAACATTAAAGAATAACTTTAGCACTGCCTCTTGGGTTTCTGGAGAAGAGAAAAATGCTTATAAAATAAACTTTATTATTCTGGTTCAAATTATTTACTGTATAAGCTGCTTTTTCTTTTAACCACCACATTACTCTAATTTATTTTATTTTTTACTTTGCTGTTTTTTTTGTTTTTTTTTTCTTTGAGACAGAGTCTCGCTCTGTCAACCAGGCTGGAGTGCAGTGGCATAATCTCTGCTCACTGCAACCTCTGCCTCCTGAGTTCAAGCGATTCTACTGCCTCAGTCACCTGAGTAGTTGGGATTACAGGCACGCGCCACCACGCCTGGCTAATTTTTGTACTTTTAGTAGAGATAGCATTTCGCCATGTTGGCCAGGCTGGTCCCGAACTCCTGACCTCAGGTGGTCAGCGTGCCTCGGCCTCCCAAAGTGCTGGGATTACAGGCATGAGCCACCACACCTGGGCTTTGCTTTTATTTATTGTTCTGAGCATTATTATTTTCCAAGTTTTAGGCACTGCATTCAATACATGCTAAGGTGTTGGGGCCAGATCTGGGCTTAAATCCTACTACTAATCAGTTGTATGACCTAGGAAAAGTCATTTAACCTCCAACTTTCAAAGGCCTCATCTGTAAAATGGAGCCAATGAGCTAATGCATCAAAATTGCTTAAGATATTTCCCTAGCTATTAGCAAACATGTAATAAATGACAGATCTTATTATTAGTATTCTAAACATAAAAAAATGAATACTTCATCCGATTGAACCATTTTTTTGATAAAGGGTTGAAGTCTTGCAGCTAGAAAATATGAAACGAGCCTAGAATTTGAAGTCAAATAGCGTTAAGTGCAAATCTCATTTCTGCCATTTGTTAGTAGTATGGACTTGATTTTCTCATTGCAAAATGGGAATGATAATACCTATCTTGCTGGTTTCTTGGGATGATATTTAGAAAGTTCTTGAAATATAAGTGTTCAATAACCATAAACTACTATTATTACTATTGTAAAGATCATTATTTTAAACAAAACATCTCAACCTCACAGATCAAGTGATCTAGGTACTCAAAGAGCACATCTGAGGCAAATGCCAGCAGGGTATAGAATTCTTTCTTTTGAGATCAGAACCCAGACAACCCTCAAGTGCCAGAACAGAATATGACCATGATGATTAACAAGATGCAACCCTAGACCCCAACATACAGAGGGAATTTGTACGTCCTGGATGTTTGCATCTGCATCTTATTCTTCCTTCTGGTCCAAAGATTTTACATCCAAATTAACAATCATTTACTGAACACTGACTACATGCCTGATCCTGTGCATATCACGGTGGAAAACACAAAGACAAATGGGGTGAACCTTGGATCTCTTCTTAGTCCACATTCCTCTTAGGGGGTGATTTATTCAGTTCCATGGCTTTAAACACATCTAAGTGCTACAACCAAATTTATTTCTTCAGTTCCTTTGACTTTCAGACTCACTTCCATCTGCCTATTTTCCACGTTCATTCAGATGTGAAGCACCTTGTAGGCAATGCAGCCAAAACAGAACCCTTGACATTCTCTCCCCCTCCGCTTCATAAACTCACCCCTCCCCGACTAGATCATATTTACTAAATCGCACCATAATTCATTCAGTTACTCAGGCCAGAATAGGAGTAATCCATGACCTCTGTCTTTCTTTCACACCCTGTAGCCAGTGTAGCAGCAAGAATCGACAACTTTACCTTCAGAGTATAATCCCCATCCAACCAGTTCTCACCAATCCCCTTTCCACTTCCACCCTACCCCAAACACCAGTCCCTTGCATGGCTAGCTTCCTAGTGTGCTAGCTTCCTGGTTTATTCCCCTGTTTCCACCCTGGCCTCCAGGCCAATGCCTACACCCACATTCACTGTGCACAGCATTGCCCCAGAAACACCATTCACAGAGACTGCAATGTGTGGAGCGCCCCCTTGAGCTGTGCAATGCAGTGACCCCCACTTGCCTAGCTCCAGTCTACACTCCATGGAGCCTACTTTCCAAATTTAAGGCAAAGCCTGCTGTTGCTTTGCTCAGAACTCTCCAGGGCTTACTTTTCTGTTTAGGGTAAAACCTGAAGTTCTATAAGTTGCCTGAGGTTTTAGTTCCAGGCCACTCCTCCACCCTCATTTAATTCCTTTTCCCTCTCTCACTGTTCTCTTGCCACACAAATCTGCTTGCCTTTCCTCAGCCACTCCAAGCAAATTCCTGCCTCAGGGCCTTGGACTTTGCTAGTCCCTCTACCTGGGATGTTCTTCCTCCTGGTTGTTGCACGACGTGTACCCTCATTTTAGTCAAGTCTTTGCTCAAATGTTCCTTTCAAGAGGGCTTTCCTGATCATATGTGATTTCATTTGATATTCTCTTACCCTGTTTTAGTTTTCTTTACAGCACTTATTCTACCTTACATTATATATTTACTCATTTATTTTGCTGTTCTCTGCTTTACCCATAAGCACTTACTCTTCATGAGGATAACAATTTTGTTCATTTTCTTCATCACTCTATTCCCCAGAAGTGCTAGTGCATAGTAAGTGTTCAATAAATATTCATAGATTGAATGAATATAATATGAAATTCATTCATTGGTTCACGTATTCCTTCCTTCCTTCATTTAACAATCATTCACTAATACACTACTCTGTGCTGGCATCCCACACATATTGTTTCCCTTCATCTTCACAATGATGTGAACCTCATTTTTATGAATTCACAGAGTTTTGTGATGATAAATCCAAGCCACAGCAGGTTATCAAAGTCAATATAATAATAATATAATATAATATAATATAAATAGCTCAAAGGCTCCATTGCCTGTGAGCTTTCCACACTAGCAAATCATCACCTTCTTAACCCATGCTGGCCAGTAGCTCTATGAGGCAGGTGATTAAGTAAGAATTGGGAAAATGCGTTATGACAGTATGTATGGTTTATTTTATGAGTGTATTAGTTAGGTTTTGTTGCAATAATAAACAACTCCAGTATCTCAGAGGCTCAGAACAACAAATATTTATTTCTTGCTTATGTTACATGAGGGCTATGGATCAGTTGGGATGGACTTGGCTCATATATATGTGTGTGTGTGTGTGTGTGTGTATGTGTGTGTGTGTGTGTGTATATATATATATATATAAATATTGCAACCCAAACAAAAAGAGTGACCAATGTTTAGGACATGGTGTTGCCATGGTGGAGGTGGGAGTGAGAAGGATTAAGTCAAGCCATACAAGCACAGTTAAAACTCCTGATTGCATATGGCAAGTGTCTAATATTTCTGATATTCCATTGGTCAAGATATGTCACGTGGCCAAGCTCAACATCAGTAAGGCAGGGAGGTACATTCCTTCCTCGGTTTGTACAGGCATCTCACATGGCAATAGGTTGAGAATATATTATCTTATTACAGAGACGGAGAGAGTAGTTCAGAAAAATTATCCCCTGTCCATCATACAAAGATAAAATATTTTAAAAAATGGGGTCCACAAGACACAAATAACAAAAGCCCCCTCTAGATATCCTGATGGGGAGATATCACCATGGTTTAGAGGTTGTCTTCACTTGTGCAAATTTGGATTGACAATATTATTTCCGCTAGCAGTGAATGACTTCAGAAGGACTTCAGTTATGCATTCTTTCATGCATCAAGGACTTTGAGAACTTACTCTGTGTTAGATACTGGGGAAACTGAGATCAACTCATAAGATATTTATGTGAAAACCCACTGTTATTTGCAGCTGTACATTTTTTAGCATACAAAATACTTGGTCCACTGTTCAGAAGATCTTCTTCTCTTGAATCCTGCCAAGCCAAATTAGCCCTGGTGAGCAAGAAATTAGAATAAAAGGAGTTAAAGGTGTGAATGTGCAGACATACACTCAGTTTTGGAGATATTCTTACATATTCATGCTCTTTGCATCCTTTCTTCCAGACTTCATGTATAACTCTTCTGTTAACATCCTCTATGGAGATTTTAGTAGACACCTATAATTTTATTTAACAACTCCTCTCTCATTTTTGTGGGAATAGAGCAATTTTTTTCTTTTTTTCTGGGAACTGTTTCTTTCCCTTTCCCATATTGCCCCTTTACGGTCTACAGGAGCCACCATCTTCTCACATGATTCCTCCTCTACCACTGTTGATTGGTCCATGAGTGGGCACATGCTCTAAGCTTGACCAATAGGAGCTCTTGCCTTATGTTTTTAGAACTGGAACTGGGAAACTGCATCAATTCCCCTCTCCACAGGGAAAAATAAACATGTCTGGAATTGGAGACCAGCCTGGCCAGTATGGTAAAACCCCGTCTCTACTAAAAATATGAAAATTAGCTACGTATGGTGGCACATGCCTGTAATCCCAGCTATTTGGGAGGTTGAGGCAGGAGAATCACTTGAACCCAGGAGTGGAGGTTGCAGTGAGCCAAGATCGTGCCATTGCACTCCAGACTGGGTGACAAGAGTGAAACTCCATCTCAAAAATAAATAAATAAATAAATAAATAAATAAATAAGATTTTAAAAGGGTGACATAAGCCTAAACAGATTTAGGATCCCATATTTCTCCCTTGGGAATGAAAGCATGAGAGAAAATAAAGCTGACAATCTGAAAGCGTGAGAGAGAACACTGCCATGTGCCATTATAAGTCCTTTTCAAGTCCCATGTCCAGTTATTCTTCATGTCTATTCATATTTCTCTTCTGATTGTATTTGATTATCATTCCTTTCTTGAATCCTGCGGATAATTAATTCTTTTACTTTTCAGCCAAAGGTTGTTCAAATTGTACTTCTGCTTGTTGCTAACAGGTCATTCTTTGAAGAATGATCACATTCTTCACAGTTTTTAACAACAAGTACTTTTAATTTATGTATACACAGTTTTTAGAGACAATGCTATTGCACACTTAACAGACTACTATAGTGTAGACATAACTTTTATATGCACTGGAAACCCCAAAAATTGTGTGACTTGCTTTATTGCAGTGGTCTGAAACCAAACTCCAACATCTCCACAGTATTCCTGTATGGAGAAAAGCTTTGGCGAAAAGCTGCCTGAAGAAGGAAACCTGGGGAAACATGAAAAAAATATATATCAAGAACGGGTAGAGGAAGGAGGTCTGTGCAGAGAAGCAAGATGGGAACAAGGAGCAGGAAGAGGTGATGTCATAGATAATTTAGGGAGGAGAGTTTCAAAAGGGGAGGTGGAGCCTACAGTAGTAACAAACACTTCTGGGAGAATCAGGCAAGATGTAGACCAAAAAAGCATTGGAGTTATCCATATCGAGATCACTGACAATCTTAGTATAAGCCATATATGGTACAGAGGAAAGGTGACGCAGGAGTCAGTCAATATGGATTAGGGAATAAATGGGAGCTGAAGAAGTTCAGATTGTGAGTATAGACAGTGTTATATTTCACAGTAAAGGCAAGAGATGAGGTTAGCATCAAAAGGTACATTTTTGAGGAATAGTTTTAATTCTCCCCACTTAAGATGGAAGAGATGCAATCCATGAACATTTATTGAGTAGATACAGGAATACCTTGGAGATGCTGGAGTTTGGTTTCAGACCACTGCAATAAAGCAAGTCACACAACTTTTAGGTTTTCCAGTGCATATAAAAGTTATGTTTACACTATACTGTAGTCTATTAAGTGTGCAATAGCATTGCCTCTAAAAAATGTACATACCTAAATGAAAAATACGTGTTGTTAAGAAGTGTTAAACATCATCTCAACCTTCAGCAAGTCCTAATCTTTTTGCTAGTGGAGGGTCTTGCTTCGACATTGATGACTGCTAACTGATCAGGGTAGTGGTTGCTGAAGGCTGGGGTGGTTGTGGCAATTTCTTAAAGCAAGACAACAATGAAGTTTGCTGCATCAGTGGACTCTTTCTGTCATGAAATATTTCTCTGTAGCATGCGATGCTCTTTGATAGCATTTTACTCACAGTATAACTTCTCTCAAAATTGGACCAAACTTCTCAAACCCTGTTCCTGCTTTATCTACTAAGTTTGTCATGCTTTGTTGTCATTTCTACAGGGTTCACAGCATCTTCACCAGGAGTACATTCCATCTCAAGAAACCACAAGAAGCAATTCCTCGTTTGTTAAAATTTTATCATGAGATTGCAACAATCCAGTCTCATCTTTAGGGTCCACTTCTAATTCTAGTTTTCTGGTGATTTCCATTGCATCTGCAGCTCTTTCCTCCATTAAAGTCTTGAACCTCTCAAAGTTATCCATAAGGGTTGGAATCAACTTCTTCCAACAACCTGTTAGTGTTGATAGTTTGACTTTCCTCCCATGAATTACGAATGTTAATGGCATCTAGACAGGGAATCCTTTCCGGAAGATTTGCAGTTTACTTTGCCCAGATTCATCAGCGGAATCACAGTGTATGGCAGCTATGGCCTTATGAAATTTATTTATTAAATAATAAAACTCAAGAGTCAAAATTATTCCTTCATCAATGGACTGCAGATTGAATGTTGTGTTAGCAGGCATAAAAACAACATTAATCTCTTTGTTTATCTCCATCAAAGCCAAGCTTGAGTGACCAGGTGCAGTTTCAATAATACAGTATTTTGGAAGGAATCTTTTATCTGAGCTGTCAATCTCAATGGTGGGCCTAAATTATTCAGTAAACTGTGCTGTAAAAATATGTGCTCTCATCCAGACTTTGTTGTTCCATTTTTAGAACACAGGAAAAGTAGATTTAACATAATTCTTAAAGGCCCTAGGACTTTGGGGATACCAAATGAGCACTGGTTTCAACTTAAAGTCACCAGCTGCATTAGCCCCTAACAAGATAATTAGCCTATCCTTTGAAGCTTTGAAACCAGGCATTGACTTTTCTTCTCTATCTCTGAAAGTCCTAGATAGCATCTTCTTTCTCCCAATAGAAAGCTGTTTCATCTAAATTGAAAATATGTTATTTAGTACTTTCATAAATTAGCTTAGCTAGATCTTCTGGAGAACTCACTGCAGCTTTTACATCAGTACTTGCTGCTCCACCTTGCACATTTATGTTATAGAGACAACTTCTTTTCTTAAACCATATGAACTTTTAGCATCCAACTTTTCTTCTGCATCTTCCTTACCTCTTTCAGCCTTCATAGAATTGAGGAAGAGTTGGGGCTTTGCTCTGGATTAGGCTTTGACTTAAGTGAATATTGTGGCTTGTTTGATCCTTTAGCCAGACCACTAAAACTTTGTCTATATCAGGATTGAAGCTGTCTCACTTTTTCATCATTCATGTATTCACTGAGTGGCACTTCTAATCTTCTTGAAGAACTTTTCCTTTGCATTCACAAGTAGGATAATCATTTGATGCAAGAGGCCTAGCTTTTGGGCTATCTCACCTTTCAATGAGCCTTTCTAACTAATCTTAATCATTTCTAGCTTTTGATTTAAAGTGAGAGATATGTGACTTCCTTTCACTTGAATATTTATAGGCCATTGTAAGGTTATTAATTGGCCTACTTTGAATATTAGCATGTCTCAGGCAATAGGGAGGCCTTAGAAAAGGGAGAGAGATGGGGAGTGGCCAGTGGTGGGCAGTCAGAACACGCACAACATTTATGGATTAAGTTCGTCATCAAAAATGGTTGCATTCACGGTGCCCCAAAACAGTTGCAATAGTAACATCAAAAGACACTGATTACAAATCACCATAACAGGTATAAGAATGACAAAATTTTGAAACATTGTGAGAATTATCAAAATGTGACACAGAGACACTGAGTGAGCTCATGCTGTTGGAAAAATAATGTTGATAGACTTGCTTGTCACAGTGTTGTCACAGACTCTCAATTTGTAAAAACTGCAATGGCAAAGTGCAATAAAGAGAATCACAATAATACAAGGTATGCCTGCATCATATTTCAGATATTAGGTTAGGTATTGGATAAAAATATGACACAAGCGAGACTACATAAGTTATGGTAGATCTATAAAATTAAAAACGATCTGCTCTAAAAATGATATTGTAAAGGAACTATTTAAACAATAAAATCTGGACTATGAAAATGATGTTGTAAATGAGCTATTCAAGTAATAAAATCTTTTGGAATTTTAACTATTTTAAGAAATCGGGTTAAAAATCAGAATGCATGTAACAAGACAGATATGTATGCATAGAAAAAAGCCTGGAAGGATACACAGAAAAATACAAGTAGTGGTTACTAGTAGTATTGAGATATATAGGCAACTTTCATTTTATTCCTTTGCTTATCTACATTTTCTTAATTTTCTGCACTTATCCTCTATTACTTTTGTAGTAAGAAAAATACACAAAGAATATATTTCTAAAAATAGACTTATGTAGAGGCTGGAGTTGGTCACTGATTAATAGAAGAAACAATAGCATGAACAACCAAGCACACACAACACTACTTATTACATTCAATGACAAGAGCTTACACGAAGGAGGAGTGATTATTTCTGCCTGGCTGGGGAGGCTTCTCAGAGGAAGCAACATTTAAGTTAGGCATTGAGAAATGAGCAAGAGTTGGCCTGGTTAAAAAGAAGGCAGGATTGGGAGGCCAAGGCAGGAAGATCACGAGGTCAGGAGTTCAAGACCAGCCAGGCCAACATGGTGAAACTCCATCTCTACTAAATATACAAAAATTAGCCTGGCACGGTGGCAGGTTCCTGGAATCCCAGCTACTCAGGAGGCTGAGGCAGGAGAATTGGTAGAACCTGGGAGGTGGAGGTTGCAGCGAGGCAAGATCACTCCACTGCACTCTAGCCTGGGTGACAGAGCAAGACTCTGTCTTGAAAAAAAAAAAGAAAAAAAAAAAAGGCCAGACATTGAGCACCAAGTGAGGAAGCACATGAAGTCTCAGAGAGATCCTGAGCAGCCTGGGTGCAGAAGGGAAGGAGCAGAGGGAGTGTGGCTGCTGGGGCAAAGGGCCTGGGATGCCCCCTTAAGAAGTCGACATTGCCCTGCAGTGCAGCCATGCAGATCAAGCAGAGTCGAGCCGATGCTGCTGGAGAGGATTCATGGGAAAGGAAGGGGACAATGTGGATGCTCAGAGTCCAAGTGTAAAATGGTGAGGACCTGAATTAGGAAAACGGGAGTAGGGTTGGAGAAGCAGAGCTGCTTTGAGAGCTACTTAGAAAACGAAATTGATAGGCTTTCATAAAAATAGGAGCTGCGGTGGCAGTTTAGGTTCTCCAGAAGCAGATCACGTTAGGATGAATTGCAGGATACAAGATGTTTCTTAGGGATCCACACATGTGAAGGGAAGGGAGAGGAAGCATGGTTGGGCAGAAGGAGAAGTTGGACTGCAATGCAGGCCTGACAAATCCTTGGCCAAAATAGCGGGCACTCAGGAGTAAGCATTGCCCATCAGGGCTGAACTGCATTAGACCCAAATACCTGAATCTTTACACCTTTGCCTCCCTCAGCCAGGGGACAGGGCTATGGAATTCTGTGACCTCAGGTGGAGGCACCCTAAGGAACTGATAGCTGGAGATGGCAATCTTTCCTTGAAGGGGGGTCTGGGTGGTTTATCTCCATAACTATGAGAACTAACAAATGTGGACTGCTTACTAACATGATATTGCTCATTTCTTCTTCACCTGCCACCGTGCCCAGCTAATTTTTGTGTTTTTAGTAGAGACGGGGTTTCACTATGTTGGCCAGGCTGGTCTTGAACTCTTGACATCGTGATCCATCTGCCTCAGCCTCCCAATTCTACCTTCTTTTTAACCAGGCCAACTCTTGCTCATTTCTCAAGGGCTAACATTAATGTCGCTTCCTCTGAGAAGCCTCCCTGCTTACCCTGTGAAGCAGTACTATTTAGGGGGAGAAGCAACAAGCACAAAGAAATCAAGAAATTTGTCCAAGGTCATGCAGCTAGCAAGCAGTGGAGTCAGGGTTTAATCCTCCAGAACCTGGCTTTGGTGTCCTTGTCCTTAACCATTGCTCCACACTGCTTGTCACTGACACCACTGGGAAAGAGCAGGAATAGGATCATTAATCAGGAGTGGGTTTGGTCTGGGCCTAACGGTTCTATAACATTACAGCCTGAGAACTTTGGTATTGCCTGCCTCCTCCTCTTTCTTCTCCCCTTCCTTCCTTCCTTCCTTCCTTCCTTCCTTCCTTCCTTCCTTCCTTCCTTCCTTCCTCCCTCCCTCCCTTTCTTCTTTTTCCGCCATATTCTATTTATTATCATGGGAAGAAAAGTCAAATTCAATAAAGTGCACATTGGTTTATCAAACAAAGTTCAACATGGAAATTAACAGGAAAATACAGACTTTGGTGAAATTATGCCCTAGCATTTATTATTAAAGCTGTGTTCAAAAAGGTTATCCATAGGAATTATGGAAAATTTTAATCAAATGACAAGAATAATAGGCACTAGTTAGTAACAGGAAATTTTTATGTTCTGGGTTTCTCAATACTTAAGTTTTTCAGATAATTCCTCCTTTTTGAAAAGTGATATGGTCCCTTTAAAGCATGGTTCACATGGGGAAAATTTTAAAGCATACACATACATAATTTAGTACTTTAAAAATCAAAGCCAAGAGGGATTTTTGTAATTGTCTTACTTGCCAGGGATCTGGCAGAGTGTCTGGGATGGGGAGAGGGGCTGAGGGGTTTGAAAGGTGGGCTGCAGGAAAGTGCAGACCCAGAAGACAATAAGCGGCCAAGGAGAAGGCATGAAATCACCTTTCAGGGGACCTGGTCAGAGGACCTGTGTATAAACTTCAGATTCTCACCCTCACTTGCTGTGAACAGTGACATTACCTCAAGTTTCTGGGCCTCAGTTTCCACAACTAACCATGCTGCGTCATCACTGGATTGCTGTCAGAATTAAAGGAGATGATGCCTGTGAAAGAGCCTGGCTCTCAGAAAGGACTAAGAAGCATCTGCTGAATGTGACTCAATAACACAGTTCCTCCATCTTCAGGTGGAATCTGTTTGTGATTCCAGACCATTTTCTTCCACTCCTTCCTTCATCTTTCTCCTCCTCAAGTCCTCCTGCACGATGGGGATTTCTTCATTCAGGGGGCCCCAGGCTTTGAGCTCTGGCCGAGAGGATAATTTCTCTCCTGCACTCAATCAACCTGGCATTCATCTGTAGCCAGGGAGAGCAGCCAGTCTGATTTCTTGACATAAACACACCGAACAAGCAAGACAGGCCCCACTGAGTTATTTAAAAACCGCAATCTGAAAGAGAGCATCTTGAATCTGAAGTTCTTGCCTAAATATAAATGGCAAAGCTTATTCAACATCAAATCAAATCAATGATAATTTGAGGACTAATTAGCATTTGGGGCTTTTTTCAGCAGTGTGGTGATGTGGTGTAGAATGCTTCGTGATTGGGGAGAAGCACGTAATTACGAAGCTGAATACATTGTTCCCTGGAGACACGTGAAGGAGTAGATTTCCTTAGCCAAAGAGGCCTCTGCCACCTCCAGAGGAAGGGGTGGGGCGGGGTGGGGTGGCCGAGTGGCAGAGTCCGTATCTGAAGTCTGCAGCAACCGTGGGAGCCTCAGAAGGTGGTACCATCTCTTCTCTCACAGCCGGATTTTTACTTCCACTTGGGTCAATAAAGCTTCACCTCTCACTTTAATCCTAAAAGGTAAAAGGTGAGATAAGATTATTTTTAAAAGGAATTAAACAAAGGAAACTAAAATTTGGTACATGTTTGCTACAAGCCAGGTCTCAAAAGAATCATAGCAACAAATATTTCTGGAGTATTTTTCATGTGCTTATGTTAAGTCCTTTACATACAACACTGATTCAATCTTTGGAATGGTCCTATGAAGTTGGTAATAATATCATTATTATTTTTTTCTTAATGAGAAAACTGAGGCCCTAAGAAGTTAAGAAATTTCCTCAAGTCTTATAAATAGAAATGGGCAGATCAAAGTTTCCTGTACTTAAAATGCTTTTGGCTCCAAAGTTTATGTTGCTAATTTCTGTACTATACCAATTTGCATAAATTATATTGTTTTATAATCTCAATAAGCCTATGGAAAATTGTATATTCTTAAAGATGAGGAAGCCCTGGTTTAGAGAGGCAAGGAGATTCATTCAAGGTCACGCAGTAGTAAGTGGTTAGGTCTAAAGTCTAAGAGAAAGGTAAAATCAGAACAGAAAAAATAATTACAAAGAAATACTAGCTCTGATTTTAGAAAATGATAAAAGCCAAAGAGCACACAGCCCCCATGGGGTAAACCATTCTCCTTAAAGAGGAGACTTAGTTGAAGTGCAGTGCCTGTAATCTTCTCTCCTGTCTCCTGTGAATCAGCTCCTTTAGGCTTGGGGTTTGTCACCTAGGGCCCCAGGATTCCGTTGTCCAATCAGAGACTCTAGCCTGAGAGCTACAAGCAGGGAGAGGACAATATCTGACTGTCTCTCATATGCCATTTCTGACCTATTGGTGACTGCTGCCTGGTGTATTGTGTTAAGAAAGATTCGAGGCCACATTGGGGCTCAGTAGGAAAGAAAACAAGTTGGTTAGTGAGGTTGGTGGTGTCCACAGCACAGTGGAACGGTGGCATCTGTGCCTCGTATTGGCTATGCCTGCCTTATCTTCTAATTACTCCAGCTGCTCCTGTAGTTTCTTTTTGCACAGTGAATATATATGTAGGGGGATATATTCTAATGAGACTCAGGTTGAAACAGCTGAATTCTGTAGGAGGCCCCAGGGTGCACAGGCAACACACCCAGCAGTTAACCACATCCCGTTTTTCAAGGGACTCTAAGTTGCTTCATTTTAACATTTAGACATGATCAGCCAAGAGGCAGGTGTCTTGGAACAGAAAGGCACAGTAAGAAAAATAAAACACTTTGGGTTGAAATTGTTTTCCCAGATTGAATACTAAGAGGCCAGAGAATGGCTGCTTTTCCAAGCATGATGAAGGTGCTTTAAATTCTGCTTGATCAACTGGGGATGGCCTGATGGGGGTCCAATTGCTGAGTGCCATGTTGGACATAAAAAGTGAGACGATTAGTCTTCTCAAGAGCAATCGGGATGTCTTAATTGGTGGCAGGAAACAGGGTCTGCTTTTTCAAAAATAATATGAGAAAAACTCAAAGAGCTGAGACCCGAAGATATTCATACAAACAATTGTTATGAATAGATTAGCAATTGCATTAGGTTATGGTTTGGATTACTATCTGATTTGGACAATAAATCAATCCTTTACTGAACATCTACTATATCTCTAGGCATTTGAGGAGGTCTACCACTGAAGATGCATATGCAACAAGGCTGTTATAATACAATTAGATGATATTTGTGGAGGAAGGCAGAGGCAAAATTTACTAACTCTCTAGGCTAATATGGTTACTGTGATTGACAATTAAGATTACCTCTGAGATCCCTGGAAAGCAAGGCAAAATGAGGAGCATGGTGGGTACATGTTTGCACTACCAGTTAGACATAAGAAAATTTGGAAATGTAACTTTTTCCTTGTTATTAATTTTTTTAAAAAATTGATGGTCACCTTTCTGAGAGTAGTAACTAAGTCTTTTTTTGTGTGTGTGAGGCGGAGTCTCGCTCTTCCACCCAGCCTGGAGTGCAGTGACGTGATCTTAGCTCACTGCAAGCTCTGCCTCCTGGGTTCACGCCATTCTCCTGCCTCAGCCTCCTAAGTAGCTGGGACTACAGGTGCCCACCACCACGCCTGGCTAATTTTTTGTGTTTTTAGTAGAGATGGGGTTTCACTGTGTTTGCCAGGATGGTCTCGATCTCCTGACCTCATGATCCACCCTCCTCGGCCTCCCAAAGTACGACTATGTCTTATTTATCTTAAGATCTCAGACACCTAGTAGAGTGCATGGCTTGTACTCAATGGACAATAAAAGAGAATATGTTGAATGTATCCCACTGATACACTGGTTGATAGGAATGTGGAGAATGAGAAAGGCTATTCAAAATAGAGTGGTGTTATGGTGTCTCTTAGGGAAGGCTTTCTGTGGATGTCTAATTTAAAACTTAGAGCTACACAGGTTGTTTGGTGATCTGCCTAGATACGAAGAGAAGACTCAGAATACTAAAAGGAGAACAGACTTACAGGCAGACTGTTGAGTATTTTGGCAGCAGCAAATTATAATTCTTCAGGAGAACCGAAGGGAAGTGATAAACTCACCCTGATACCAAATGGTGAGAAGGGCAAGGAGAATGATGAATATTTTATTATTATTATTATTATACTTTAAGTTCTAAGGTACACGTGCACAACCTGCAGGTGTGTTACATAGGTATACATGTGTCATGTTGGCATGCTGCACCCATTAACTCGTCATTTACATTAGGTATTTCTCCTACTGCTATGCCTCCCCGTGCCCCCTACTCCACGACAGGAACCTATATGTGATGTTCCCCGCCCTGTGTCCAAGTATTCTCATTATTCAGTTCTCACCTATGAGTGAGAACATGCGGCGTTTGGTTTTCTGTCCTTGAGATAGTTTGCTCAGAATGATGGTTACTAGCTTCATCCATGTCCCTACAAAGGACATGAACTCATCCTTTTTTATGGCTGCATAGTATTCCATGGTACATATGTGCCACATTTTCATAATCCAGTCTATCACTGATGGACATTTGGGTTGGTTCCAAGTCTTTACTATTGTGAATAGTGCCGCAATAAACATACGTGTGCATGTGTCTTTCCAGTAGCATGATTTATAATCCTTTGGGTATATACCCAGTAATGGGATCACTGGGTCAAATGGTATTTCTAGTTCTAGATCTTTGAGGAATCACCACACTGTCTTCCACATTGGTTCAACCAGTTTACACTCCCACCAACAGTGTAAAAACCTTCCTATTTCTCCACATCCTCTCCAGCATCTGTTGCTTCCTGACTTTTTAATGATCGCCATTCTAACTCATGTGAGATGGTATCTCATTGTGGTTTTGATTTGCATTTCTCTGATGACCAGTGATGATGAGCATTTTTTCATGTGTCTGTTGGCTGCATAAATGTCTTCTTTTGAGAAGCATCTGTTCATATCCTTTGCCTATTT
>NW_012111142.1:7438722-7439191 GCF_000951035.1 Colobus angolensis palliatus
GGGTTCTTTTTTGGTTCCATATGAACTTTAAAGTAGTTTTTTCCCAATTCTGTGAAGAAAGCCATTGGTAGCTTGATGGGGATGGTATTGAATCTAGAAATTACCTTGGGCAGTATGGTCATTTTCACAATATTGATTCTTCCTAACCATGAGCATGGAATGTTCTTCCATTTGTTTGTGTCCTCTTTTATGTTGTTGAGCAGTGGTTTGTAGTTTTCCTTGAAGAGGTCCTTCACATCCCTTTTAAGTTGGATTCCTAGGCATTTTATTCTCTTTGTAGCAATTGTGAATGGAAGTTTACTCATGATTTGGCTCTCTGTCTGTTATTGATATATAGGAATGCATGTGATTTTTGCACATTGATTTTGTATCCCGAGACTTTGCTGAAGTTGCTTATCAGCTTAAGGAGATTTTGGGCTGAGACGTTGGGGTTTTCTAAATATACAATCATGTCATCTGCAAACAGGGA
>NW_012111142.1:7440465-7521968 GCF_000951035.1 Colobus angolensis palliatus
TTGATTCATCTCTCTTTTCTTCTTTATTAGTCTTACCAGTGGTCTATCAATTTTGTTGATCTTTTCAAGAAACCAGCTCCTGCATTCATTGAATTTTTTCAAGGGTTTTTTATGTCTCTATCTCCTTCATTTCTGCTCTGATCTTATTTCTCACCTTCTCCTAGCTTTTGAATTTGTTTGCTCTTACTTCTCTAGTTCTTTTAATTGTGATGATAGGGTGTTGATTTTAGATCTTTTCTGCTTTCTCTTGTGGGCATTTAGTGCTATAAATTTCCCTGTACACACTGCTTTAAATGTGTCCAAGAGATTCTGGTACATTGTGTCTTTGTTCTTATTGATTTAAAAGAACATCCTTATTTCTGCCTTCATTTTGTTATTTACCCAGTAGTCATTCAGGAGCAGGTTGTTCAATTTCCATGTAGTTATGCAGCTTTGAGTGAGTTTCTTAATCCTGGGTTCTGATTTGATTGCACTGTGGTTTAAAAGACAGTTTGTTGTAATTTCTGTACTTTTACATTTGCTGAGGAGTGCTTTACTTCCAACTATGTGGTCAACTTTGGAATAAATATGATGTGGTGCTGAGAAGAATGTGTATTCTGTTGACTTGGGGTGGAGAGTTCTGTAGATGTCTATTAGGTCTGCTTGGTGTAGAGTTGAGTTCAAGTCCTGGGTATCCTTGTTAACCTTCTGTCTCGTTGATCTGTCTAATGTTGACAATGGGGTGTTGAAGTCTCCCATTATTATTGTGTGGCAGTCTAAGTCTCTTTGTAGGTCTCTAAGAACTTGCTTTATGAATCTGGGTGCTCCTGTATTGGGTGCATATATATTTAGGATAGTTAGCTCTTCTTGTTGAATTGATCCCTTTACCATTATGTAATGGCCTTCTTTGTCTCTTTTGATCTTTGTTGGTTTAAAGTCTGCTTTATCAGAGACCCCTGCTTGCTTTTTTTTTTTTGCCTTCCATTTGCTTGGCAGATCTTCCTTCATCCCTTTATTTTGAGCCTATGTGTGTCTCTGTACATGAGATGGGTCTCCTGAATACAGCACACTGATGGGTCTTGACTCTTTATCCAATTTTCCAGTCTGTGTCTTTTAGTTTGAGCATTTAGTCCATTTTACCTTTAAGGTTAATATTGTTATATGTGAATTTGATCCTGTCATTATGATGTTAGCTGGCTATTTTGCCCGTTAGTTGATACAGTTTCTTCCTAGCATCGATGGTCTTTACAGTTTGGCTTGTTTTTGCAGTGGCTGGTACCAGTTGTTCCTTTCTATGTTTAGTGCTTCCTTCAGGAGCTCTCATAAGGCAGGCCTGGTGATGACAAAATATCTCAACATTTGCTTGTCTGTAAAGGATTTTATTTCTCCTTCACTTATGCAGCTTATTTTGGCTGGATATGAAATTCTTGGTTGAAAATTCTTTTCTTTAAGAATGTTGAATTTTGGCTCCCACTCTCTTCTGTCTTGCAGAGTTTCTGCTGAGAGATTCACTGTTAGTCTGATGGGCTTCCCTTTGTGGGTAACCCAGTGTTTCTTTCTGGCTGCACTTAACATTTTTTTCCTTCCTTTCAACCTTGGTGAATCTGACAATTATGTGTCTTGGGGTTGCTCTTCTCGTGGAGTATCTTTGTGGTGTTCTCTGTATTTCCTGAATTTGAATGTTGGCCTGCCTCACTGGGTTGGGAAGTTCTCCTGGATAATATCCTGAATATTGTTTTCCAACTTGGTTCTATTCTCCCTGTCACATTCAGGTACACCAATCAAATGTAGATTTGGTCTTTTCACATAGTCTCATATTTCTTGGAGGCTTTGTTCACTTCTTTTTAGTCTTTTTTCTCTAAAATTCTCCTCTCGCTTTATTTCATTAATTTATCTTCAACCACTGATACCCTTTCTTCCACTTGATCAAATCAGTTACTGAAGCTTATGCATGCATCACATAGTTCTCGTGCCATGGTTTTCAGTTCCATCAGGTCATTTATGGTCTTCTCTACACTGTTTATTCTAGTTAGCCATTTGTCTAATCTTTTTTCAAGGTTTTTAGCTTCGTTGCGATTGGTTCGAATATCCTCCTTTAGCTGGGAGAAGTTTGTTGTTACTGACCTTCTGAAGCCTTCTTCTGTCAGTTCATCAAAGTCATTCTCTATCCACCTTTGTTCTGTTGCTGGTGAGGAGTTGCGATCCTTTGCAGAAGAGGTGCTCTGGTTTTTAGAATTTTCAGCTTTTCTGCTCTAGTTTCTCCCCATCTTTGTGGTTTTATCTACCTTTGGTCTTTGAAGCTGGTGAACTACAGGTGGGGCTTTGGTGTAGATGTCCTTTTTGTTGATGTTGATGCTATTCCTTTCTGTTTGTTAGTTTTCCTTCTAAGAGTCAGGTCCCTCAGCTGCAGGTCTGTTGGAGTTTGCTGAAGGTCCACTCCAGACCCTGTTTGCCTGGGTATCACCAGCAGAGGCTGCAGAACAGCAAATATTGCGGAACAGGAAATATTGTTGCCTGATCCTTCCTCTGGAAGCTTCGTTCCAGAGGGGCACCTTCCTGTATGAGATGTCAGTCACCCCTACTGGGAGGTATCTTCCAGTTAGGCTACATGTGGGTTAGGAACTCACTTGAGGAGGCTGTCTGTCTGTTCTCAGAGCTCAAACACCATGCTAGGAAAACCACTGCTCTCTTCAGAGCTGTCAGACAGGAACATTTAAGTCCGCAGGAGTTTCTGCTGCCTTTTGTTCAGCTATGCCCTGTCCCCAGAGGTGGGGTCTACAGAGGCAGCAGGCCTTGCAGAGCCCAGTTCAAGCTTCCCTGGCCACTTTGTTTACCTACTCAAACCTCAGCAATGGCGGATGTCCCTCCATGGGCCAGGCTGCTGCCTGGCAGGTGGATCCCAGACTACTGCGCTACCAGTGAGCAAGGCTCTGTGGGCATGGGATGCACCAAGCCAGGCATGGGATATAATCTCCTGGTGTGCCATTTGGTGAGACTGTTGGAAAAGCAGAGTATTTGGGCAGGAGTGTCCCAATTTTCCAGGTGCAGTCTGTCACAGCTTCCTCTGGCTAGAAAAGGGAAATTCCCTGACCCTTTGTGCTTCCCAGGTGAGGCGTTGCCTTGTCCTACTTTGGCTTGCCCTCCGTGGGCTGCACCCACTATCCAACCAGTCCTAATGAGATGAATGAGGTACCTCAGTTGGAAATGCAGAAATCACCATCTTCTTTGTCGATCACCTTGGGAGCTGCAGACCAGAGCTGTTACTCTTCGTGAATGATGACTATTAAGAGAACTCTTTCCAGATACTGCTGCAGCGTAAAGAGGAAGGAAGTTATGTCAGTTAGGGTCTAAACTGGAAAACAGAATTTACATGTATTCTAAGTATATAAATTGGAGGGCATTTAATATAGGGAATTGACTCCATAGTTAATGGAGGCTCTGAGAAGGCAAGAGGGAATGATGAGGTGACTCAGAGATCAGTAACACCAGGAAGCCACTACAACTTCTAAACTAGGGAGAGGAGATGGTCTTACTAGAGCCAAGAGATGGGTCGCCTGGATGGAGCTGGAGCTATGGCATGCCTGCCAGGTGGGAGTCAGAGCTATTAAGAGGGTTCAACCATTGCCAGAGATGCTGCTCTAGGAGAGAGGGAAGAGGAGAATGAGCTGGCCTTTTTTTCTTTCCTCCTCCTCCAATCTCTTGCCTCCCATTGGCTGAACCCATCTGAAATCAGCCGATGTGGGATCTGGGAGGAAACACAGTCTCAGGTCTCAGATCCTCTGAGATACAGCAACAAGAAAAGAAAAGGTAAAGATGGAAATAAGAGTAAAAGTCCAGGACTGGCACGGGTATGACTAACAATCTGGTTTACATATGTTCAACCTGACCAGGCTTTGAATCATTAGTATTGTAAGGGACCTAGAGAAGTTGAGATCAAGTTTCTTTTTCTCATTCTCATTCGTGGAAAATATAATAGGCTACTGGAAACCTGGAAGGTGCTTTGAGAATGTGATTTGGTTGCAGACATTTCTGGATTTCAGCCCCAGCACTGCCACTTAAGCCATGCTGTGAACTTCACTTCTCGAAGTCTTAGTTTCTCCATCTCTAAAGTGGCAATGGTAGTGCCTTCCTCAAAGAGTAGTTGTGAAGATTAAATGAGAAAAGGAGTGTATACACATAGCACAGTGCCAGGCACAGTGGAAGAGTTAAGCCCTTGGCAATTGTAAGATTATTATCTGTAGTCAATCACTGTTTCTCACTCACACTGCTGTTGCTTTCAGAACTTACTTGGCTTTCAGTATTCAATTTATGTTACTGCCTGCATGAAGCCCTTCCATATGTCCTTCCTGTATGTTCCTACATTCTGAGTGTATCTCTATCAGGGCACATTTCATGCCATGTTAGAAAGATCTCTTCACACTCTATATTCTTCACTAAGATGTGAGCTTCTTGCAGGCAGAAGAGTGTGGATTTCTCTCTCCATAGCATACCTAGCGTGGTATTTGGCAAAGAGTATTAGCTCAGTAAATGCTTGTTGAATGAATGAATAAATGATTGCTATAATGAACAATTTCCCCAGCCATGGAAACCTGTCTTCTGTGACCCACTCTCTATTATACACATCTTCACCTAGTTGCCAAGGAAATCCTGAACAAGGTACTGAGGCTGTCATGATCTAGTGAGCAGCAGATGGAAGAAAAATGAAATATTAGAGTCAGTTACAACAAGTTAGGATAAAGATGTTGGACACTTATTGGACAACATCTATTGTTCAGCACTTCTTTCCTAGAATGACCATGGCAGTCACTATACTTTTAAAAAGAGACATTGGCCACTGTGCTCAGTTTATTGTGCTAATGAAGGATGTGAGGCCCAAGTGGGGCAAATCAGTTTTGATTCCTTGGAATTTTAGAATGGAAACTTGTAAAGAGAAGCCAATCACTTACCAACAACTGAAGATGTAATATATAATACAAGCTGTTGGCAGCCATACTTTTTCTCATGGTAATATAGAGAGAAGTCATTCTGCAGACAGAGAAAAGAATAAAGGAATCGTTTAGAGAAGAGTGGAGAAGAGAGAAGGAAGAGTCCTGAGAATGTTTGGGGTCCTCAGTTCAAATTATCCCTGTCACTTTTCTGTCTATTAATTACATGAGTCACAACAATAATTATAAAAACCCCTCCTTTTAAAGCTAGTTCAAGTTTGGTTTGTTATTTGTAGGTGAAAACATCCAAGTGCAAAAGGAATGTGAAAATGAAATAGGAAGCAGAAAAGTAATTTGCGACTAAAATATCAATAGCCATAAATACAAGATATAACCTATGGATTTTATTCTGTAGGCAATGTGGAGCCTTTGCAAATTTTTGAGAGGGGGAGTTAGACAAGCCAGCCCATGTTTAAAAGGCCTTAGATGACACCTAAGCAAAGTGTGCCATTTCTTTCCCTGCCCCCGGCCCCCTTTTCCTCCCCACACACCAGTCCCCCCTATAGTTCACAGGTAATAATCAGTCAGTAATTCTAGAAATGTGTTCTCAATTCCTCTCACAAATACCTATGGCTCATATGAACACCCAGTACTTATCCCTGCCTCCAAAATTCCCTTGTCTTGCAAATTGGTCGTCTCACAATGATCTGCTCTCTAGCTGTGAGAGAGTTGTCCCTCTAGAACCAATGTTATCACCATGGAAAGATGCCAAAGGTCTGTTCGTTGCATAGGGGGTTACATTCAGTACCTTGGAAAGGGGACAAAGATTTACAGTGCATGCTTGGATTAACTAAAAAATTCATTCTTCCTGTCTTCCAGCTTTTAAATTTTGAGGTGAGTAAAGATCTGGATTCCATGGGGAGGAATACAAGCCTGAGACCATTAGTCAAATAGATGATGGGAGGCAGTGAGGAGGTGGAAAGAGTACTGGCTTAGGGAATCAGAAACCATGGCTGTAGACCCAGCTCTCCTACTAACTTGGTTTTTAGGTGGAGGCAGCTTAATTCCCCTTTTGGCTTCTAGGACAGTTTCCTTATCTGTAAAATGTGTGTTCATCTATACAGGTCTCACATTTGGTGACTCTATGTGTCTGAGTATGCTCTGGAGGGGAGGAACTCAGACCCACCTTGGGTCTGAGTCACAATCCTTGAGGATGACCTTCTTAGAGTCAGCCCATCCTCAATTCCTGGGCAGCTCTGTAGACCAAACCTGTCCACGAACTTAAAGGAAGCCCTCCTGGGCTTCATCATAGTCAATGGACACTAAACATCTGTAGGCTGTCCACTCGAGATGCAGCTTCAGCAAAGACATACAAGTGATGCCTCAAAGGACCGTGTGGACTCCAGGAGTATCTGTCTCCTCCAGTACCAGCTCAGATCTGATTTGCATGTAGGAATGAGTTGCGGTTAGCATGAGGTGAAAAGTGAGGAGGTGCTTAATTGGACACAACTACTCATCTCTTAAATCTCCTCTGGCAGTTATGGTCTGAGCCACACAATCTAGCATTAGGCCATATGGTTTCTTGAATTGTTCTCTCCTTTTTTTCTGTGTGCTCAGCTAGGATCCCTAACCTTGCTTTAATTTCTTTAAGCTCAAGGGCAAATATTTATTGGGAACCTACTCTCTGTCAGGCATTGTGCTGCTCATTAAAGATCAAGAGACACAAAGCACAGTCTCTGACTTTGCAGAACTCACTGTCTAGAGAGATATACAGATGGGGAAACATGTTTACACAGAGGGTGCCAGGGTACAGGGGTATGTTCATTTTCTGTTGTTGTGTAACAAAGTACCACAAATTTAGCAACTTAAAACAACATCCATTTATTAGCTCACAGTTCTTCTGTAGGTTCTCAGTCCAGATAGGCTCAGAGGAGATCCCTGCTCAGGGACTCACCAGGCAAAATCGGGGTATCCTCTCGCCTGGGCTCTTATCTGGAGGTTCAGAAGTAGAATCCACTTCCAAGCTAGTTCAGATCACTGGCAGAATCCAGTTCCTTCAGGTTGTATCTGTGGTCCTTGGTTCCTTGCTGGCTCTCAAGCCGCGGGGGCACCACTGTCCTTAGAGATTGCCCACATTTCTTCTCAAGTGGCCCATTTTTTCCATTTTAAAACCAGTTGAATCTCTCTGTTTTCCCCTTCCTCTGCTACCAGCCTGAGAACACACTGTATTTTTAAGGCTTCACATGATGAGATCTGGCTCACCCAGATAATCTCCCTTTTTCAAGCTCCCTGTGTTTTATAACATAATGCAGTCATGAGAGTGAGATCTCATCACAGTCACATGTTCCAAGGCTTAGGGCGTGAGATCTTGAGGGTCATTCTGCCTGCCATAATGGGCATTATGGACATTAGGGAGCACAGAGCAGGTGAGACCAAACACTCAGCTCCCGTGGAATCATGGAAGGCTTCTTGCCAGAGGAGACACCTGATTGGATTTTCTAAGGATGCATTCAAGTTAAGCATGGCGAGAAAGGGACTGAGGGAGATAGGCAGAACAGATGCAAGAGTACTGTGGCGAAGGCAATGCTCTCTCTTCCCTCCCCAGCACCTAACTAATTGCTAAGCACAGAAGAATTTTTAATAGTTTCTTAGTGAATGAACTGATTGGTTATGGATCATTGTAATGATTAAGTTAGACAATTCTCAGAATGTACTTAGAACAGTGCTTGGAACAAACAGAATGATAAATATGTACTAGCTATTGTCATACAACTCAGAATAGAAAAACTCTTGAGAATAGATCTGGAATATTTATTCATTCATTTACAAATATTGTTAAGAATAAACTCAGTGCCAGTGTGAGGTACTGGGAAGACAGTGGAGAATGAAGCAGACACCCCTGACCTCATGGAATTTACTCTCCAGATGAGAAAATAAGCAGGGATAACAAGTGTGCTGAGTGTTGCTGTGGTCCACGTGCTACTCTGTTCATGGCTCTGATCTCTGAAAGGTTGTTTCCTTCTTGCTCACTTAGTTACTGAACACAAGCATCCTTCCTTCAGATCAGGATCCCTCTCTTCTCCCTAGCACTACTCACCATACTCCCTTTTTTCTCTCTCTCTGTTGGCTCCTGGTGGTCTTGCCTGCCCTCTCCTCTGGATTTGAGCACCACAAGGGCAGAGACTGTGGTCTATTCACTATGTGTCCCCAGCACCCGGCACAATGCCTGACTCATGGTAGACCTGAGTAAATGAGTATTGAATGAATGAACTTAGACTCTCGTTCCTTGCTTGGATCAAATCCACCATGTTTTGTTTAGTTCATTTTAAATAAATATTTGCATAGCACCTGTTGTGTGCCAGTAAGTAAGCAACAGAGCCAAGATTCAGACCCAGACAGTCTGCTCTGCTTGACACAGGTAAGTGTGCAGCTTCAGATCTTCCTGCCCAGCTTTGTACCTAATATTACTAACAAGAATGACAACAAAACACAAATAAAAACTGCAACCATTTATTGAGTGTTATAATACAGTTCCTGTATTGAATTTGTAGCAAAAATTCCTACAACCCTGGGGAGTGAGAATTACTATCTTCATGTTAGATAAAAGGCATCTGCCTCTTAGAGAGTTTAAGTTACTTGCATATGGCCACAGGGGCAGTATGCGGTAGGACTTAGGATTTAAACCACTTTTGATTCCAAACTTTGGCTCTTTGGAACGATTTAGTGCTTTGACTGATTGTTTTCATTGAACTGATTATTCCTTTTCTTTTGCAATGACTTCCCAGTTTAGCCTTCATGGAATCATATGGATATACTTAGATAATATTCAGGAAAAAGTCAGAATCTTAGCATCTTGAGTACAAGTAGCATAAACCAGTTCACAGTGATGCTCTCATGAGTTACGAGAATGAAGATCAGCTTCTCTTTGTAAATCAGTTCATGCCCTATCTCTTCTGCATCCCCATCTCAGGGATGCAGCCCTATAGTTGTGACAAATAAAGGAATTGTACATTTCCAGAATACCACAGACAGCCTGAGTTACTTCATCAGTTCACTCTCCAGATATTGGCCTTTTCCTTAAATCACTTCTTTGTTACCTAACGTAGAGCCACGAACACTACAGATATCAAACTCTATAAATTCCTCCAAGAGTCAGCTATACAGGCCCTATTTTATTCCTCCTGCACCCTAGCACCCAACACATGGTCAGGCACATAGAATTTGCTCAGGGAGTGTTTGTTGAATAAATGAAAGCAAAAACCCAAAACTGAAAACACACACTCCCCTTGTGCTTGGCAGTGGGCTGAGTCTGGAAGAAGGAGCATGGGGTGATGGAATTTGGCACAAATGGAGTAAGTTGGAGCAGTGCTTCTCAAATTCTCTGTAGTGATGGCCTAGATTCTTCTTTTATTTCTAGTCAGCCAAAATTAATACATGGTCCTCCTATTAGTATGTGCTTCATACCATTGTCAGCTCGTCTCTGTGAATTCAACAGCACCCTTACTAGTTAGTATCCTGCGCAATGAGACAAGGCTACTGATCACAGGCTGGGAAATAGAGCAATGTAAATTTGCTATAAGAATTTCTAAAAGCTCACCCTCAATTTCTAAACTTATTACAAACCATAAATAAGTAATTCACAGTCTAGCTCTTGTCCTTGAATCACACCTTGAGTGGCACTATTTTATAGCATAGTCTTGGATTCTTATTAGGGTTAGAGTCTCACTGGATGCTCATTGTTTGGAAGAAATTACTTAAACTCTCTCAACCTTCTAGGTTTTCTCATCCATAAAATTAGAAAAATAGCAGTCCATCTCTTATGGAGATGTGATGGGGCTCAAATCAAATCCTTTACTCAACATTCATCCAACAGACGTTTATTGAGCTCCTGTTATGATAGACACTCTTAAACATTGGAGAACATGTTGTGAACAAAACAGACAAAAATCTCTGTTGTCATGGAGCTTAGACTTTGGTGCGATAATCTATATAAAGAAGGTAACCTAGTGCCAGTAGTCGCCAGCTGTATGTTATTTGGCAAATCACTTCGCTTTACCGAGAGTCACTTTACTAAAATGGAGCAAGAACAACACATACCTCCTACAATTTTTCTGAAGATCCAGTGAGATGAGGCGACGGGGGCGTCACTTGCTGGGACAGTGAGTAAATACAACTCAATTGTAAGTGCAAAACATCAAGTCTCTAGATCCTGAGGGAGGATCAAGGTCATAGGGAGCTTCTACCTGAAACAAAAAGGGGGCATAAAAGCTGGAGAATCCAAAAGAGTCTCAGGAAGCAGATGGGGCCAATACCTAAAGCCAGATGCATGGCCAACTGAATAAACGAAAGGACCCAAAAAGGACTGAAGGAAGCTATCAAGGCCATAGAACAGAATCAGGCTTTTAGAATCAGGTAGATCAGAACAAGAACAGACCAGACAACATGGCTTGTGACTTGCTTGGAGTGTGTCCTGGGGCCTGTTATATGGGCATGAGACAAAGGTTACTGGGATAGGTTAGAGCAGACCCCCTTATCTAAAAGATATTACCCTAAACACAACTAGAGGGCCCAATCTTCAGTCAGGTCTGCGGAGTGAGATTAAGTCCAGGACTGAGTGATAACCAGATAATCAGAAACCACAAAAAATCAAGAAAGGAGAATGAGGCAAAGAAAAATTATGATATTAGGTCAGAATTCATGCCATGTGCTGTGGAATGAATGTTTGGGTACACACCAAATTCATATGTTAAAACCCTAATCTCCAATGTGATGATTCTTGGAGGTGAGGACTTGGGAGGGAGGTGATTAGGTCGTTAGTGCCTTTATAAGGTACGGAAAATGCTTGAGTGCTCTCTCTTTCTCACACACACACACACACAGACACACACACACACGAAGATACAATGAGAGGATGGCCAGCTGTAAACCAAGAAGAGGGCCCTCACCAGGAACCAATCCCACTGGCACACTCGTCTTGGACTTCCAACCTCCAGAATTATAAGAAATAAATGTTAGCTGTTTAAGCCACCCAGGGTATGGTATTTTGTTATGGCAGCCTAAACCAACTGAGATACCGGGTTACTTCTGTTAGCCGCTCCAGAGCTACTGTCTTCTATTCTTCATCCTGCTCTGTCCCTGGAGAGGCAAAGAAACACTGGGAGTAAATGAATGCCTTATCCTCCAGCTTCTGGATGAGTTCAGCCAAAGGTGGGGAGAGACAGGAGATTGGAGGGAGAGAGTTGAGGAGAAGAAGGTTACAGGATTTGTTCTCTGCGGTTTCTCCCTTTAGGCCATTGTGGGATGTCTGCATCTGTCAGCCACAGGTCTCTGTCCCTGTCATGCTCTGGGTTCTGGTAACCACTCTCCCCTCTTGCCCCTTCAGATCTAGAGATGTCAAGGTGCCCCCACCTATTACTAGCCCCAAAGTGCCACACTTTCCCCCTACAATTTTGTAAATAGTCCTGTTACTCTAATTAAGTGTGCCATCTGTTTTCTGCTGGGTCCATGAGTAATACAGAAGCTCCAGGGCTTATGTCCAAAGCTCTGTCTTATTGGGTTCTGTTTGCATACACTATGAGTGGGTCAGCCTAATTTAAAGAGACAGTATTGGAAGAATCCATAGTGGACAGCAGGGAAGGCTGGAGTTAGGACTTGGAAGTAGCAATGCTGGGGTCTGGGATCATAATCAGACTAGGCCCCAAGGGTTAAAATAAAAAAGATAGCTAATATTTACCATTGTACTTCCTGTATGCCAGACACTGTTCTAAGTGCAATATAGTTGTGAACTCTTTTTCTTAAGACTTTTATTTTAAGTTGTGAACTCTTTTAATCTTCGTAATAATGCTATTGATTAGGTAGTACTGCCAACAGTATGTTGCACAATGAGGAAACCAAGAACAGGGAGGTCAAGTAACTTGCCCAAGATCACACAACTAGTAAGTGGGTACAGCTGGGATCTGAACCCAGCTAGTCCCAGAATAGAGTCCATATTCTTAACTACCAAGCTTCTAAACATTTGTTATTCATTTCCACATATTGAGCTTGTCCCTTCCTGGCTCTTCTTCTTATTCTGAAAGTTGCAAATGACACCCTTTGCATTGACTCTCACACTTAAAAGTTTTAGCATATTCTGAATCTCCTGTTTCTGACCAAGTTCTCACAGGTTCCAGAATGTTTCAGATGCATCAAAAGGATAAACATCAGCCCAAGATTTCATAGCCAGTGAATAGGGGAGGCTGTTCGTAAGCTCAGTTCTTCTTAAGTTTTTCTACTCTGTCTTGTGAACCCTGGAAACTCCCACAGGGAAAAGACAGTGCAAGTCTTTTTCACTGCCATATCCTAGTATCTGGTTCATGTGAGTAGACTGATAAACATTTTCAGGATGAATTGTTCTGACATATCCTTTAAAATTCAGGGTTTATTAGAATGTATGAAGAAAAACTACATTGTTTTCTTTAAATACTCCTCATTTATTAGAATCCATCCCTTCAGGAGCATCAGAACTGCCTTTTGCATCGCCCTGCTCTCCTGGGCTGTCTTCTTTTCTTAGAACCACACAGAGAGCAGGGATTATGCTTGCTTGGTAGCACCTTGGCCTCATCTGCAAGTTTACCAGCTTTCTCAGCCAGTGATAACAGGGAACTTTGTGTCTCATGGCAACTTTTTCTTGCTTCCTTTATCTCACATTGGTCATGGAAGTGGTTAGATGCTAATGCACTTATTACAAAAAGCCATACCTGGGTTTGAATCCCTGCTTTGCCATCAACTATGCATCAACTACCTAACCTTTGTGTGTCTCAATTTCTTTATCTATAAAATGGATGTAATAAGAGTATCCCACCCCCACACACACACAAGGTTATTGTGAAGATTAGAAGATATCATATGTATTTATCAGTTCAGGCCCTGCAGGAAGCAAACGTCAACACAGAGTTAGAAGTGCAAGAGACTTACTGGGGTAGCACTTATGAAAGATAAAGGGGCCAGGGAGCAGGAGTCATTAGGGAGAAGCTGCAGACCATGATGCAGTCTGGCACCCATGGAAGGAGAAGAGGGAGAAAGGGGGGTTGGGTGCGAAGTACCCTAAACTATGGTTTACCTCTGAAAAGTCTCACCCAGGTCAATCAGGAGCTCTGAAACTGAGATTGCCCAGGCAGAATTTCTGCATTGGGTAGAAATGGCCAGGCCCTATATCCCCATCACGCTCAGTCTTTGGTTGGAACTGCCTGGGAATGGTAGACCTCTAAAGCTGCCACAGTGTGTAAAGTTCTTAGCACAGTGCCTGGCCTCAAGCAAATCTTCACTAAAATGTTAGCTGCTGGCATTATTATTTTTATTAGGAGCCCAAGGAATGGAAATAAATGTTATCATGCCTTGCACTATAGTTAGCTGTGTACCCATCTGCGTCAAAGAGAAATTATTCACTATATACTTGTTTTAAAAAGACAGATCTTATTTGAGCTACTGTAGTAGGGGAGAGAGACTTCATGATAGAATTGGGCTTTACTTTGAATGAAGCAAAGACAGCTGAATATTTATAGCCCATGCAGAGTGAGGAGGTCAGTGGTTGGAAAACTACTAAGAAGAACTTGATTAGACATCAAGAATAGGGAGATACTGGCTTAACAAGTTCTTGCTAAAGGCAAGCCAAGGACTTAGATATAGGGTGGGGGAACTTGATCAGATATCAAGGATTGGGAGATTCCTGCTAAACTGACTTAGCAGGATTCTTTGCTAAAACTGGACTCAGTAAGCTAGAGACAGATTCAAAGTTGAGGCCTGCTCAAGGAGAGGGCTCAGAGGAGTCTTACTAAGATCAAGGAGGGAGTGTTTTTTTGCCTGTCATCTCTGCTAGATGAAGGGCACCTCAGGCAGGAATGATGCCTGGGTTACCTTTTTACCTGACCTCTGTCTCTTGCCCAATGCCTTATCCATAGTAGGACTCAGCAAAGGTTCATGGAATGATTATATGAGTGAATACTGGTATATGTAAGGATCAAGCTTACTAAACTGAACTTGTTGGTCAGGACCAGCACAGGTAAATGACACCTGTGGGCAAGGTGCGAGTGTGTTTCCTGAGTCTCTCTTAACTTGCAATAAGAGGAGTCTCCATGGGCCTAAACTCAGGGTTGGGTGAGTGGAGACATCTGGAAATGACACATTGCATACAATTTGTTGTAAGGAGCTACAAGCAAAGGCATTGTTGAATTAAGAGAAGGCCAAAGCTCTAAAATTCAAATTCTTAATTCTAAATTTAACTTCTTTTCAGCAAACAAGTCAGCGTATTGAAAAATCTATCACACATTGTACTCTCCTATGTTGTCCTCTGCAGACTGCAAATGCTTAAATTCCTTAAAAATCTTTTTGAATGTCTTCATCACATTTCAGCGTTATTCTGAATACTCTTCTATATCAACTTAAATTAAAACAAACTTTTAAAAATATCTACCCTCAACTTATGTATGAAGAAATAGGTGTTCAGAGATGGCATAGGTCTTTCCTTAAGGTCAGAGAATAAGCACAAGGAAGAATCAGAAATTGTATGCTAAACTCCTGACCCCAGCCCCATGTGATATTCTCTTTAGGGCATGTGTGTGTGAGCATGTGTATATTTTAATAGACTGATAGTGATCAGCCAAGTAGTCACTTGACAGATTGCTTTGATCAAAATTGTCCTGGGGGAAAAAACACATTATTTTTGAAATGAAGATATTGGAAATAATTAAGCAAGATCTGGCCAGGAATCATCAAGATTCAAATTCTTCCAGCTGTCTGCCAGTTCAACAACTTGCTTATTTTGTTAGTCTCCAGTGTGAGATCCCGTTTCTCCACTTTTGCTGACTGGTAATTAGTATATTACCTCTCTGAGCAGTTCCAGGTCTGCTCCTGTCCATTCACACACAGATCTCTGAAAATGCTTAGAGCATTTATTAATGCAGTCATTAGTACTCCTGGGCCAATTTCAGGGTCTTCATTATCATTGGGAAAGAAGCCCATTGCAGGGTAACGTGCACTTTACCCCATTCCAAGATTCACTCATGGGCCTGCCTAGAAGATGGAAGGTAGCAAAGGAAAAAGACAAGGCAGTGGACTTGTAGCTGGAAGACCTGGATTTTAATATATGCCATAGTTTTTTGTGGTTATGTATCTGGGACACGTTACTGAGCCTGTTTGGGTTTTAATTTCCTCATTTATAAAAACCAAGAAAGAGTTCAAAGTGAGGCTTATTCTCTACCCCGTGGAACCCTCATCCTTTCCAGTGACCTACGGGAATGAGATGTTAAATATCTCGGGATACCTACAATATATTTGTGGTGATACAGTTGAGAAGAGTTGTTCTATTAAAATTCAAGCAGCCCATGGGAAGGGTAATATGCTAAATACCAAGCATTTCGGGCTCCGAAAGTGGTTTTGTAATACAATCCATTGTATGACACATTATGCCTGTCCAGCATCTCATCCTAGCTTGGAAAAACCATGAGATTGTTTGTGTATGGAATATTTATATGTGCCGCATGTTTTATGTAGCATTATCTCAAATCTTACATTACTTCAAAAAGAAACAATATCATCTGCATTTTATAGTTAAGAAAAATAGTGCTCAAAGAGGCTCTAAGGTTAAGCTTTTTTCTTCTTTCTTCTTCAGCTCAATTCCAGTCTCTCTCATCTCATATTGCATAATTATTCATTCACTCATTGGACTACAAGACCTCTCAGCTACTCTTTGAGGTTGCGCACAATTTAGGTGATGAATAAAAGCTTGTGAAATAAATGAAGGAATACATGTTATCTTTCTATCTGGAGATTTGACCAGGTAGACCCTGGAATATGGGAAGTGCCTGAGTCTCACTGCATGAAGTAGATCTTTGTCCCGCTATAGGTAGAAAAGGAGGCTATTTTGTACTGGGTAAGGAACACAGCCAAGTGTTCTATCCATTTCTGCACACAGGGAGAGCAAAGCGGCAGCAACATTGGTCCAAGCTAGCTAGCAGGTTGCTAAGTCCTGCAAGGAGTAATTTGAGGACTAAGTACAGCAAACTAAAGCCTGGTTATCTAAATGAGAATCCTTAAACACCTTCAGAGTGGCCAGATGCTGAGTGCATCTGCTTAAACCCTTTCTGCTTGAGACTCATGTGCATTCTGGGAGCTGAGGACTTACTTAAGCCTGTAGGTGAGGGACAGGTGCTTCCACTGTGGAAGGAGGAAAGAGGAGAATGTCAGAAAACAAGTTGGGTGTCCTAGCTCCAGGGCTCTGATCCATTCAGGCAGGGTTGTGGTGTCAGGTGTCATGCCCACATTACCGTACCCCCCACCACCACATACTCACCCACTAGAAGCCAGAATATTTGCATTTAAAGTGACTCACTGAAGAGCAAGCAGCTTCATCCAAAGGAGTAAATATCTAGTAAGAAGCCTCTCAGATGCTTGAATAAAAGGATGTAGGGGCATCCCTTTTGAGGTCAGGCCTTCCCAGCAATCTCCAAACATGTGAAGGTCGCTATGTTTAGCTATGTGGACTGGGTTCTGCAAAACTATATGTGGCAGCCCTGAATCTCACCCTGGAGCAATGTGTTTCCTGGAAGAAAATTCACTGAAATGTCACTCTGTATGCACAGTGTACAGAATTTGCACTGCAGAATAAGCTGAATTTTTCTAGAGTCTCCTTTCTCCTTCTATATGGGGGTAAATCTCTCATGTTCCTCAAGGTCCTGTTCCAGTGCTATTGCATCCGTGGACTCTCCTTGATGGCCTCCTGTGTCCCCACAGAATTATCCATCCTCCTTTCTTCATCTTCCTATAGCACTTTGTTAGCTTAAGCTCTACTCTGATGTGGTCCCTGGCCAAGTCTGCAGCTCATTTTCTGGCCCCCTTTCCTGGGTATTTACGCTCTAGCAATGCTGTTCCTCCCCTCCTCCACCCCCACCCCCACAGCACTCACTTCACCCCCAAAAATGCTGCTTGATGCTTCACAGGCTCTGCATATGCTTCTTCCCTCCATCTGGAAGGCCTTTCCCCACTCTCTTTCTGGCTAACTTTCAGGCATTTCTTCCAAGACTTAGCTCTGGCCTGAGACAGGGACTGCAGCTGGATGATTCGCCAGTGTAATCCAGGCTCCTAGCGTGCCACCTGGAATCTAGCGAAACTCAGGGGATATTGGTTGCATGCATGAATGAATGAACCTCCTCCAAGAAATTCTGACACTAATCCCCCAGTCTGAGTTAGATAGCAATCCTCTCTGTTTCTGTATAACTTTATGCCTGTTTTCTCAGTTATCACTTTTATTGGAAAGTGTGTCTATGTCTGTCGACCTCCCTCACCTCTCCTTTTCCACTACTAGATTCTAAACTTCTGAAGGGCAGGGGCCAAGTTTCACTCATCTTCAGGCTTTCAGTGTCTAACAGACTGCCTGGCATGCAGTAGGCCCTAAATAAGTGCTGATAGTAACTAATGGAACAGAACTAGATGACTGCTACTTTTAAGACATTGCCTTATGGTGAGTAATTTTCTTTCTTTTTCACTGGACTTGGAAATCCTAGTACCCCGCACAGTGCCTAATAGGGAGTCAACAAAACATTATTGTTTGATTTGTAAAATTGACTTCCATGTAGAGTAGAGAAAACACTAGCTGAAGAGTCAGCTATTGGTTCTGATGTTGCCACATGACAACCCAATGACCTTGGGAAAGTCACTGGAGTTCTTTGAAACTCAGTCTTCTAATCTGCCAAATGGGCATACAAATTTTCTGCTATCTTAGTTTGGTCCTCCCATAAGTAGGCCCTTGATAAGGACTTGAGTTACATAGTTTATTTGGAAAGTGGTCTTATATAATACAAGGGAGAAGTGAGTAAAAAAGTGAGACAGGGGAGAGAGACAGGTCAATACTGTGGGCATTAATGATGGGGTGCTGCTGTAGACAAGGTGGGCCCAATTCTGCTGGAGATCCTATGAGAAACCATGTAGAATATGCCTCCAAACAGTCTCTAGAGATGAGCTGGAAGGATCTTTTTACCTTCATTCCCCATTGAATGGAGGTGGCTTTGGGGTGTTAACATCCTCCCAAATCTGCAGCCAAGCAATCCCCACTAGGTGCTGGAGAAACCCTGCGGCAGAGGAATGGTGAGAGGCAGAGACTTAAGATGGGAAGCTATTAGTATCTTTGAAACTAATAGATGCAGGTGGTCGCAGAGGTGAGCTGAGGGGAATCGGCATAGGAATTGGACAGCATTTGTCTACCAACTCAAAGTGTCCTGTGATTATCAACCAAATCCTTACAAGGAAAGATGCTCTGTGAATTTAACATACTATTAAATGTCAGATATTTAAATGTATTATTTCCTTACATTTCAATATCCTCCCCCAAACTTCACCTTGCCCCTTCCAGTCTTCCTTTTCCTCCTTCCTCCTTCCCCACTGACCTACTGTTGTCAAATTAGCCTAATCAAACCTAGCTTGTTTTGCTCCTGAAGGAACCCACAGAGCTCCAGTGACACTCATTATTTCTCCAGGAGAATCTGAGATCTCCAATAATGAGTGCTCACTTGAGGTTCTTCTCTCTTTCTGTCAGGGAGACAGCTCCTCTTTTCCCACCTCATCACCCACACAGGCGAACCCTGACCAATGTGTGGCTGCCCTGGAAGGGCCGATTCTTCCCCTCATAGGAGGAGGACTACAATGTGTGTGTGTGTGGCGGGGGGTGCAGGTGGGCGGGTGCTCCTGTCACAGCTCTGCCAGGCCCGAGAGTTCACTGGAACTCTGGAAAGACCCTCATTATGAAGCTTTCCCCTGCATGTCAGCACCACAGCACCACTGCAAGGACAACTCAGATTCAGCCTTTTAATGAGCTTTCCATGTGGCCTGTTCAAGGCATTCTTTGCACATTGGTGATTTTGAGATGATTCCTTTAGCAAAATCTGTTTAGTTTTGTAGTCTAGAATTACATATTCTGGAAACAGAGATGCTTGGGGAATGGGCTGACCTACTTGATAGAAGTTTTTTGGTAATTATGAAGACTTGATCTTTTTTGAAAAAGGAAAGTGTTAAATATTCGTGTGCTTTGATCTGATAACTTTTTTCTTTGCATGTATTGTAAGAAGATACTCAAATATTAAATGCTTTACGCACAGAGATGTTTGTCACAAAATTATTTGTAAGTGGAATAATGACTAACAATAATAGCTCAGTGGCCAAGTTTTATGAAGGGTATGTAATAGTGTAGAAAAAACAATGTTACCACAATGTGAAAGGTACTGATTTTAGTACTGCATATGCAACATACTTATTCCAGTAAAAATAAACAAAATAAAAATAGCTCCTAAAAAACAGAAAAGAATTGTATCTCAAAATGTTGATAGTGGTTGTGTTAGGGTGCTGTGATTCTGGGAGACTTTTTCTCCTCTTGACTTTCCTACATTTTTATGTTCAGCAGACATTTCAGTTCAAAGAACAGTTATTTTTTGCAGGGCACAGTTATGCACACCTGAAGTCCCAGCTACTTGGGAGGCTGAAACAGGGGGATTACTTGAACCCAGGGACTCAAGACTGTAGTGTGCTGTAAATGCACCTGTGAATGGCCTGTGAATTGCACCTGTGACTACTTGAGCCCAGGAGTTCAAGACTGTAGTGTGCGATGATTGCACTTGTGAATAGCCACTGAACTCTAGCCTGGGCAGCATAGCAACACCTCATTTCTAAAAAAAAATAAAAATTAAAAATCAAAAAAGAACACCTATGTTTTTAGTGTTGTATAAAAGCATTTGTGTCCAAAATTGATTAAATGCTATCCTTACAATTGAGTAAACATATGCATGTGAAAAGAGAGTGGAAGGGAATAGAGAAATGATCATCATTATTGTGATAGGCAGTATTCTCAGTCCTGTTGCATCAGAATCCCCCAGGAAACAGTGAGAAACAAGGGATTCCAGACCCTCAGAGATTCCATAAGTCAGCTGGGGTCCTGTGATCTCTAATTTTAGCAAACTTCTGGTGATTCTCATACAGTTTTTCTGTAGAGCAGCAATGGACAGCCACTGTCATTTGCGAACTTAGAGATCTTTTTTCCATATCATAAAAGTTCTGTACTGCTGCCAAATTATTTTTACAATTAGAAAATGCACAAGCACGTTTGGATCTAAGTGTTCAGCAATATGGAAATGGCCTCCTTCCAATTGTATAATCTGCTCTTGACTTTGAGCATTAAGAGTTTCTCTTCCTACTTCATAATGATTATTTTAGTGGTTACATATTATTCTACCTATGTATGAACTGTAACTCATTTACCATTCCTCTGCTTCAGAAGAAGTGTCACAGGAGGAATGGCTGAAGAAATTAGGAATTTTTGTTTTAAGAGCAAAGATACCTAAAAATAGACAGAGCACATCTAGGGGAGTAAATTTGTTTCCCATGGTCCCAGCAGGTGAAACCATGACCAGTGAGTGGAAATTACCACTAGACAAATGATGACTTTCAAAGCTATGCTTGGCATGCATTTGGACAAGATGCTCTAAACAGTGCCTGAGTATCAAATATTTGAGATGATTCCTGACTGCTCTAGGGTCTTTCAAGCCTTTATATGGCCTCGAATCATGAATTTTTTCCCATACTTACCCAGAATGCATTGCTACTCACCCTGGGCAAGTCTATTTGCAAGGCTAATATAATCAAAATTTTACTAAACTGATTGTGGTTTATTCCAAACAGTGCTTAATTCAAAGCAACTGTTCATCCCCAGCTGAGTTGGGCCCTATTGTTCCTGGGTAAAAATAAATAAATAAACAAAACAAAACAAATATATGAAAATCCAAACATAAGCAAATAAATTAGGGGGGTAATTATTTGCAGAACAAAAGGATACCCCATAGGCCTTCTTTAAATTGTGAGCTCTCCTATTACATTTAAAGTGTAATTAAATTATTAGCTACAATGTGGTTAACACCCAACTTTCTGTAATCTCTTGCTCAGACCTTGCCTAGTTTCCTCTTCTCCTTATAATCTAAACCCCTGATTTCCACCTGGAGGCTCAGTCCTGCCTTGAGATTTGAGTACCAACTTCCCTTTAAAAAGGAATGACGTTAAGATTCCATATGTATTTCTTGTGTTTGTGTTACATCACCCATCTCTGGTTTGGACATCATCTTTCGGATTTCAGCTATGCTGCTTTGGCTCCTATTTTGGCTTCTGGAGAGCCCAAGTTCTTTCCTTGCTACTTTCTTTAGGATCAGTCCTGGTTTTTCTTACCTGTTCTGTTCATCTCCATATTAAACTTGTATCAGTCAGGGTCTGGGAAGGACCATCAATAGGTGGAATTCAATCCATTGAACTCGTCGTAAAAGTGTTGGAAGTACTGGAAGAACAAATATAGTATAAAAGTGTTGGAAGTACTGGAAGAACAAATATAGTATAAAAGTGTTGGAAGTACTGAAAAACCAAATTGGGTCAACTGAGGCACTCCAGAGATTCTTCAAAGATTAGCAACAGCAGGAAGCAGCTCTATGGCTGGGCTGAGGAAGGGAGGAGGAGATTGTGCTCCCAGAGTCCAGGATCAGGGACCATCCAGCTGGAACTGGAAACCAGGATGGAGGTTACTTGGAAGGAGGTTGGATCACAGAGGTAGAAGGCATCAGATGAAAGCTGGAGTCCTGGGGGAGAGGGAGCCACTTCGTCCTGCCACCGGTCTCCAGCATCTTCATCTTGTTTGCTGAGTCCAGGTGAAAGCCAGTTGGCAAGGAATTCTTAAAAATATAGTTTGCAGAGGTCAGCCCCCTGTGGTAAGAGCAGAATAGAGGAAAGGTGGGGAACTGATCTGGATGCAAACAGACAACATACTTGGCACAACACATAAGAAACTGAAATTAGTGAGATATTAAATAGTAGTTTGAATTCAGATCTGGGCGATGCCAAAGCCCCACAGGGTGAAGATAAAAACAGTAATGTAAAAATACAGTAATGAAAATAGCAACAATAATAATATTTATTCATTATTTACTGTGGCCACTTTCATTCTAAGCACTTTACATATATAAATGTGATAAATGCAGCAGCCCTATAAAGTACTTTTATTATTGTCATCTCACTTGACAGATGAGAAAGTGAAGACTCGGAGAAGTTAAGACATTTTCTTGGAGCCACACAGCTAGAAAATGACTGAGTCCATACATGAACACAGGCAGCCTGGCTTAGGAGCCCCTAATGTAGATTACTAGCACAATGCCTGGCACATAGGAGAAATTAAAATATATATTGGAATTTTTACACTCTAATTGATTTTTTCCACCCCTGGAAAGAAAAATTGCATGAGCAGTTTTCTGGGTCAGGCTCAGTTCAGGTTTCCCCTGCGTTTCTTTGCTGCCCTCCACCTTCTACTCCTCTCTCTCAAGGCCCCAGTTCCTGAACCAGGGCCTCAGTTAGGGCTCATAAACACCATCCAGTGTCCTTCACTGACGTTAAATGGCCATTCTTTATATAGGCAATATTCTTGAGAAAAGGGATTTTCTTGGATTATAATGAGAATGTGTTCATTTCTTGCTACTGCTGTGTCTTAGTGCAATGGTTTATAATGAGGAGAGATTAATTTTGTGACATTTTCAATGTCATCTGTACTCATGAAAGGTCTAAGTATACACCAATTTCAAAGCTATCCCTTAGTTTCAGGGGAGTCAAATTCCCTGATCCCATATCCCACCCTACAATTTCTCTATCATTAAGCTCCAGGTTCCTGATCTATAAAATGAGGAGGCCAGACTTCCTTACTCAGCTTCCAGGGTGGTGGTGAGAATTAAGTGAGATAATAGAAGGCAAAATAATAATACTAATAAGAGCTACTATCTCCATATTGCTTATACACAGAATTCTTACCACAGCCCTATTGGGTAGATGCTTTTATTTTTCTTATTTTACGGATGAGGATCTGAGGTACAGTAAGATTAACTGTTTTTGTCCAAAGTTACAGAGCTAATAAACGACAGAGTCAGAATTCAAACTCAAGGCAATCTGGGTCCAGAGTCAGAAAAAATAGTAATCCCTCCGGGTCCCAGTTTCCTTGTGTGAGCTCTTTCCATTCTAAACTTTTGTATCAACAGGCCATTAAGGTCTTAAAGATACTGAGAGGAGGGAAAAACAATGCGTCTATGGCAGGGGTGTCCAATCTTTTGGCTTCCCTGGGCCACACTGGAAGAAGAATTGTCTTGGCCCACACATAAAATACACTAACACTAATGATAGCTGATGAGCTAAAAAATTCAGGAAACAATCTCACAAGGTTCTAAGAAAGTTTATGAATTTATGTTGAGCTACATTCAAAGCTGTTACGGGTACCATGTGGCCCGTGGGCTGTGGATTGGACAGGTTTGCTCTGTAGTAACCCAGAAGTCTCATGGATTCTCCCAGAGGTTGAGATAAACTTGGCTGAAACCTACGTGCTTTATGATCCGTGTGGGTTTAGTGCCTCCCACAGAACTTCCGTGAGTTATTGACTTAGTTGATTTCATGACCCACCTTCCACCCCCACATATCTGCTCTTCTATTAGTCTTGAACCTGGCATATGCCACTCGGAACTCAAAACTCCACCCTTGCAGGCTTCCACAGGTGATCTAGTGGTTGCCAGCATGCTATACTTGTAGATTTCCTGAACATTTTTGAACCATGATGTGGAGTCACATTACGGAGGGTGAGGCCCTCTATCCATGGCCACTAGTAGCCCATACTCCGCCTTTGCAAAAATTAGAAAAACAGCCCGACCTCACTATCTCCAGGACCAATTAGAAAAAGGATCTTCTCTGAGAAGACGATGAGGAAAATCTCCTGCTTCTTCGCTAACATAGGTCCACACCAAGGCCTCAGTTTGGCAAACAGAGTGCATGTGGGCAGGATTTTAGCCCATTCCTGCCCCTTCTCTGCCCCCACTGAACACGCAGCACAATGTGTAGAACTGTATGCATTGCTTCTGCCTCTGCGGTCTCAGTGACCCCAAGGAAGCCCTACTTCCTTGCTTTCTCTCCTTGCCAGTTTTGTCTTTTCTTTTCTTTTCTTTCTTTCTTTATCTCTCTTTCTCTCTTTCTTTTTCCCCTTCCTTCCTTCCTTCCTTCCTTCCTTCCTTCCTTCCTTCCTTCCTTCTTTCTTTTCTTTTCTTTTGTTCTTTTTTTTTTGGAGATTCGCTTTTAGTCTTGGCCTGTCACCCAGGCTGGAGTGCAGTGGTGTAATCTCAGCTCACTGTAGCCCCCGTCTCCCAAATTCAAGCAATTCTCCTGTCTCAGCCCCCTGAGTAGCTGGGATTACAGGCGCCCGCCACTATGCCCGGCTAATTTTTCATATTTTTAGTAGAGACGGGGTTTCAACATGTTGGTCAGGCTGGTCTCGAACTCCTGACTTCAGGTGATCCATCTGTCTCAGCCTCCCAAAGTGCTGGGATTACAGGCGTGAGCCACTGGTCCCAGACCTCGCCAGTTTTCTTAAAGCAGCAGTACCTTCCAAAAGCTCATTTCTGACAACTACATTTCTTCACCATGCTGAGGCCCTTGAAAAACATATCCCAGAAGCCCCTTTTCCTTCTAAGCAGAGCCCCCCACTACCCAGTTTTCTACATTATCCTGAGTCATCAGAGCATTCACATTTTTGCCTAAATCTAACTTTGTCTACTCAGTAAATTTGGTTTCTAATGTGACCCTTTCTTTTAGCAACTCCATGGAGCTGAGCCATAAATGAAGTAGAAATCATGGGAGAGACAGAAAGGCTTTTATCCTGTCCTTGAGCCTAGGGGCTTGTGCCACTCTCCCCTGCAGAGAGCTGCTTGCCTCTGCCTCCAGGAAGCACATGGATGGAGAGGACCTGGGTATGTGGCAGATGAACGTATGTACTACCAAGCCCAGTACATTACAGTCAGACTTTGGTAGGCAAGAAGACAAATGTGCAGGTCCTACAAGTTCTGAGCAGAAGTGTTTAATCCTCCTGCAGTAATTCTGCTCATTCATCTCTTGCTCTGGCCCCTGAGAAGTCCCAGAGAGATGTGTTACACACCATGTATTATGTGTATTCATTTATTCATTGCATACATGCACCTCTGCACCTATGCTTATAGGCCATAAACATATGAAAATACAAATAAGAAATGCTGTATTAAAATAAATGTGAATAGATGTTCTAATGTGTTCCTTCCACATCTGAGTTGATTATATTGCACACCTCATTGAAAGTTCACAGCCTACTTAGATACCACTGAAGTAAACCACCATACCTCCTTGCTTAGGACTGTGAGAAGGACATACCCTTTGGAATCAGTCAAATCTGAGTTTTAAATCTGGCTTCTCCAATCTCTAGATAGGTGCTTTTGTATAAGTGATGTAATTTCTTGTGCCTTAGTTTGAGCATCTGCAAAATAACATGAGACTCTGAGCCAGACCCTCTGCTGGGAGCTACAGATTAGAGACAGGGTAGATGTTCCTTTATCAGTAGTCCAATACAGACAAAATTTCCCAGGATCTGTGAATGACTGCCCTCAGATGACTTGGGCTGTTGGTTGAAAATGCGGATTCCCGAGCCTCACCTTAGACATAAAACCAGAATTTTTTTGGAATAGAACAAGGGAGTCTGTGTTTTACATGTCTCCTAGTGACTCTTATATACATAAAAGAGAGACGTAATTATACTGGTAAATAGATGTAGTGACATACTTCCACGTAGAGTAAAGTAATAAGAGGTGCTACGAAGAAGGATAAACATGGAAGGGTCTGGGAGCCCAGAGAAGGGGTGCCTACTCTAGACTGGGCAGCCTCCTGGAGACAATGATGCAAGACGTTGCTCTTGCCTCCTCCAGGCCTGTCTCAGTCTCAGAGTCAGCCTTTGGCCTGGGCCATGCCCCCATCAGAGCATTTGTTTGGCTCATTTCTAGTCCTCGGACTCTTCACTCTCTTTCTAACTTCTCTTATCATCTCCAACATGTGTGCAGTGACAAATTGCATCCAGACCTACAGAATGTCTATCCCACCTGCAACTCCAGTCTGAGAGTGATGACAGAGCTGCTGGAGAGGCACAGGCTCCTTTGACAAATTGCATCCAGACCTACAGAATGTCTGTCCCACCTGCAACTCCAGTCTGAGAGTGATGACAGAGCTGCTGGAGAGGCACAGGCTCCTTCTGTGGGCTGTATGCATTGTTACTCTGCTGAAAGCCTTGGGCTACAATAAAGAGTATACTGTTGATAATTTGTTTGTACCTTATCTCATTCCCATTCCAACAGGATTTGAAGTGTCTTCAAGAGATACAAATAATACAGGTAAAAAGATAAGATAAATGAGCAAAGGTGGGCAAAGGAACAGTAATAGAAAGAAAGTAACTTAAAGACAATGGTGGAATCAGTCAACAAACTTGAACATGTAATCCTGTGCACCTGGTACAAGTGGCCATGAATTTGGCTTTAAGCTCTCTAGCCAGGAAAAAAAGAGAAACAATATTAGTTTTATAGTATTCATAGCATCCATTTGAGTAAGCTGAAGTTACTAATGAGCAGAACAACTAGAAAAGTCTTGGAAAGATTGCAAAGATACGAAGCATCCAATGTATGCTGATATGAATGATAGCCTCAACAAGATTTCAATAATTTAAAATGTTGTCAATATATAATATTCTTTAATCATATTTTTTCAATCATAATACTTTACTTGAAAGTGCTTTTAGGGTCATATGGTCGATCTGACAATGAAGGAAACTGCCCCAAGTGATGGGACCCATTCTCCCAATCTTCCACTATAGATACATTCTTTCTCAGCTCTGTGTTCTCTCCAAGCACCTTGTGCAAACACAGTTGAAGATTTCACAACATTCAGGCACTCCATAAAACTTTGTTCAACCTGCTTCTACTATACTTTCAAATGTCTTCTTTCTCAGCGCTGTGTTCTCTCCAAGCACCTTATCCAACCACAGTTGAAGATTTCCCAACAGTCAGGCACTCCCTAAAACTTTGTTCAACCTGTTCTACTATATTTTCAAATGTCTTTCTCATTAAGTTATAACCATCCTTCAAGACTCAGTTCAGATCTTACCTTTTCAGGAAGCCTTCTCTAATCTAACCAATTAGATTTACTTTCTTCCCCACTATTCTTCTATATTACTCCTCTAGGGTTTCCATTTTAACATTTATTATAATCACTGTTGATCCAGAGCATATATGAGGCCAACCATTAGATATGTCTTTCCCATTCCCTGTATTCCCTGTATCTCCTGAACCTGAGAAGAAGTGGAGAGAGAGCCATTTGGAACCAGAGTCAGGAAGCAATGCAAGAGCCCGCCATTGAGCACTCATTTTGTACCAGGCATTGTGCAGTTGGGTTGAGAGCATTCTGAGATAAACGAGACCTAGTCATTGCCTCCAAACTAATGCAACAGTCCACTAGACCATGGGCTCTTTGAGGACAGGGGATATTTATACTCATCATTACACCTATAGGGCCTTATGTACACTTGAATTTGAAGCAACCTATCCAAGTAACACCAAGTTAGAGGTCATTTAAAATACTCATCTCAGCTTTTATTTATTCTACTAAATTATGCATGTTCTCACTTAATTCTCACAACTCTAAAATAGGCATTATTAACCCTATTTCACTTAAATATAAGTGAAAGAAGCTTAAATGCTCACCATTTAAAAATCCTATTAAGCTTCCACTTCTTCAAGGGAAACATTGACTAAATAGTACTTACCTTGCAAGGTTGTTGAGAAGAACAATGAGATGACATACATAAACATATCTCAGCACAGCACTTGACCTAGAGAAGATGGCTGGGATTGTAGGCTGCACTCTCTAGAAGCTAACATTTTACTGAATCTTACTATTTGTCAGGCACTGTCTGAAGGATCTGAAACATTTACATTAATTAATATGCTTCTCTGAACAACTCTATGAAGTAGGTGCTAATTAAAATTTCCTTTTGAAAGATATAATGGAGAGTTTAATCATTTGCCCAAGATAAACACAGCTAGCTGGAAGTTGATTGAGATTCAAACCAGGTAGTCTTGCTCCACCCTGGGTTTTTAATCATACAACAATTCTGCCTTCCATTAAGGCTACAATCCAACATAACAAGTGTTGTGATAATATGGGTTCACAGTACCACGGAGGCATAGAGAAGAAATGAGCGAGAAGGAAATGCTTCCCGTAAAAAATGATGGCCTGAGCACAGTCTAATCAGGCAAACATTGAGGAAGAGCACAAGGATGAAGGGAACAGCACAAATAAAAGCACAATAAACATATGCATGAGCCTCCAGCAGGATGTGCCACTGGAGTCTTGGAACATGCATGAGCTGCACTTTGCCCTGACCTGTCCTTGATACTCTCTCCTGCCCCAACCACTCACAGCTGGCTACCTCCTGTTGTTTGGTGTTTGATGTTTTTGTGCATAGCCTTTGCCAGGTGATCATATTACTGGGTCCTTTGGGAGGGACCACAATCAACCATTGCTGTTTGGCCAAGTGTCTGCCAGAAGGCTCTATACCACTGTGGACACTCTGTAAAGAGTTGTTGACTGTCTCACTTTTCTTGCTTGCTTGCTTTTTTTTTTTTTTGAGACAGAGTCTTTCTCTGTTGCCCAGTCTGGAGTGCAGTGGCATGATCTCAGCTCACTCCAACCTCTGGCAACCTCTGGCTCTGGGGTTCAAGTGATTCTCCTTCTTCAGCCTCCCAAACAGCTGGTACTATAGGGATGTGCCACCATGCCTGGTAATTTTTTTTTGTATTTTTATTAAAGACAGGATTTCACCATTTTGGCCAGGCTGGTCTCAAACTCCTGACCTCAAGTGATCCACCCCCCTTGGCCTCCCAAAGTGCTGGAATTACAGGCATGAGCCACTGCACCAGCCAACTGTCTCTCTTTTGATAGCCATGTTCCCGTTTGTAGCACCTCTGTCCCTTGCATTCCATAGTGTTTATTCTCTAAGTCATTCAACACACATCTACAGAGCCTCCACCAGAGGCCAGGCATGTCCTCTGTGCTGGGCATAAAACAATAAATAAAACAGACAAAAAAATCTCTCATCTACTCTTCTTTCAAAGGAGAAAGGTGATAAACAAAAAATGTAGTATGTATGTAAGTCACATAGAGAAAATATGGCTTGAGCTAGAGAATGAGGGGAGAGGAGGTGGTCAGAAAAGGCCTCCCTGTTGGGGACATTTTGATCAGTGACTCCAAAAGCTATTGTGGTCTCTCTAGATCTAGAATTGACAGAGAGGGTTACACAATGCTTTCCCCTGCCACCTCCACTCCCATGAAACAAGGACATCTAGAAATAAATTTTGCTATGGCTGGCCTTGTGACTGAAACCAATTATTTTCTCTCTCAGGCTTCAGAATTCTCACCTATGTGAGAAATTATGACAAAGGCACAAAAGGCAATTGTAACTCATAAATTCAACAAATTTCTTCCAAGTACCTACTATGTGCCAGGAACCTTGTTGGCATGGGAGTTCTGTGAATAAAGTAGTCATTGCCCTCAAGTGGCTCACATTTTGGAGGAGGAGACCAGGAGCAACAGAAAAATCACAATACCAAATCTCGGAGACTGTAGTTCTTCAGAGGAGGCACCTAATCCACCAACAGGTGGTCAGGAAAGGCTTTCCAAAGACCACAATCTCTGAGCATACAGTGATCCCCATAAAGTGCTTTGCTAATGACTAAGAAAGCCAAAAGTGAACATGAATCTTCTCTTATCAGCCTTAAATCTTTCTCATCACCACTCACCACACATATGCACTCATACACACTTGCAAGCACACACACACATACACACACACACACGTTCTGGACCAAGCATGCCATTTTGCCCGTTAGAAGAGTGTGCATCCCACATGCTAACTTTGGCATTTTTGCATCCTCTACCTAAGTGTGCCCTATGTGTAGCTACCAAGAGTCCCATTCATCACAGCTCATATTGCTTTACAGAAGCCTTCTCCACTCTGTGCTGGCTGTAATGAACCTCTTCTTTCTAAGCTTCCATTGCAGTCTTTATCATGATTATGATACATTTACCATGAAATTGGATTTATGTTTTCCATGACATGTTTCTGTGACATCTAAAAAAGACTAGATGGTAAGCTCCTCAAAGACAGAGCTGTGCCTCCTTTATTTCTATATCCTTAAGACTGTGCATAGTATCTGGCAAATGGTAGGTGCTTAACAAATGTTTATTTATTCCCTTTAAAAATCTTTTCTTTATTAATTGGCTATGAATATTTCTTAGCTCAAATTAAGTTGAGTTGAATGGAACAGAAGCATGTAGGAGTTGAATTAAAATTTCCCTTCAGCCACTTGCTACTGAAGATACTATGAATGGAGATTTTAAGAATTAATTTCTATAGGATTTACATAAATAAGTAATTTTTTCCAAAAATTCAGATTCCCTCAGGCATTTGGGAGATTTTTTTCATAGTCAAAAATGGTCAGGTCCTGTCTGATGAAATTCAAGTCCTGTCTGATGAAAAGTGATATTGTTTATCTATTGGTGGAACTGGGTAGATTAGAAGGCTGTCAGTTACTTGAGTACGCTAGGTTTAACTAGATTGTAGTATCTGGCAAGATAGAAAAGATTAAAGGACCCAGCCATGAGTGAGAAGTAGAAGAGAAAGCTGAATGAAACAGGAAATAAGCCACCAGTTACAAAGGGCCAGAGACCAAGTTACAAAGGGCCAGAGACCAACAGGATGGGTTCCGATGTCATCAAAATGTGCTGTCAAAGTCCAAATAACTGTGAGCTCAGGAGGGCTCTCAGAGTATCTCACTGAGGAGACAGTCCTGCTCTAAAGAGTGCTAAGCGGATTTCACCAAAATATCCATTTGTTACTTCACATTGGGACATTTCTGAGATGTTTTGTCCTTGGGTCTTTCTAAGACTGACCACTTTGGAAGAAAATGAGACAGTTCAACAAAAGTAAGGGGCTTATGGCTTCTGCCTGTTGGCCAATTTGTTGTCTGCAAACAACCCTCTTGGGCACCAGACACAGGCTCTGGGGGCTCTCTTCTCCTGGAGAGCTGGCCTATGCAACCGGTAGCTGGGTCATCTAAAGGTTACACTGCCTGTGCCAGATTCTCCTGTGGTTTCCAGTGGCAAGTAGGAAAAAGATGATGCAATTCAGCCTCTCTATTGCTGTGCAGGCTTTATTTATACTCTACTGGGTTATTTTCTCCTCTTATGACTGCTGCTATCTCTCCTGGGGCTTTCTGAGGCTGCTGTAGGAAGGTGTATTTTTGATTTTGATTTTTTTTGGGCTCTGCTGAGGATTTGCAGAAACAATAAACAAATGGAAACAAAATGCACAATACATGGGAATACAGGGGACTACTGAGAAGCTGCAGTGAGAGAGAGCTGATGTCAAAGATGAAGAAGGTTTTGGACTTAGGCCTTCTAGGCTACTCTGGTCGTTGGCAGATGTTATGAAGATATCTGTATAGTCAAGCCAGACTCAAGCCATGACTTCCATCTAACTACCTAACTAGGTGAATTTTTTCTTTTGCCTACCAAAGAACTTTTACAATACATCCTTGTTCACTACTCAATCATTTATTCAATGAGCATTTCTTGTAAGGTGGCAGCAGACTCAAGCCTTGGCTCTGAGTTTGTGCTTTATCATTGCCTCACTGTGCAATCTTTGGCGGGAAACTCTACCTCAATTTCACCTCAGTTGGGTCTCATGTGGGTCTCCACTTCACCATTTGCAAGTGTAGAATTTTAGAATGTGATCTCAGCAAAGGCAGGAAAACATCAACTTGCTCATTTTTACATTCCAAGTGCCAAGCACAGAGACTGACTCCTATTAAATGTTCAGAATACTTGTTAAGTCTAATGATTGCAGAAAGTGTTATATTAGACTACAGGATCTCCAATATTTCAAGATGGTCCACCAATCTTTGCATGTATCTCTGGGGACTTTCTCCACCTTTTGGCCTGAGTACCCAATCAGCTTCTCAGTCATGGGGTTTCTGGGGTCTATGCAGAGAGCACATATTATTTGCAACACTCTAGCCCTTAACCCTGGAAATGCACCTGCTTTTGGAATTTCCATAGCACCAGCACTAACATACTCACTTCTATCTAAACACACATCAGACCGTCTTGTCTTTTACTTGTCCCCGCTCCTTACTAGATATGAACACATTGAAGACAGGTTCTCTTTTTATTTCTATATTATCAGTGATCAGCCTAGTGCCTATGTGTTGAATGGAATTGATGAATTATTATTATTTTTCATCCTTAATCCTCATAGTATGACAGCATAGGCTCTAAAAATATTTTAACAGTTTTGATGATACTTTATTTCTTCATGTGGTATGTGCATAACCGTCTCTTTCTGATTTTCTCTGTGCATCTCTCCATCTTTTCCTCTCATCAGTATGGTACAATGGTCAATGATGAGGTTTCTCCAGAGCACACAATTATGGAAGCTGGGAAATCCCATGATATGACATCTGCAAGCTGGAGACCCAGGAAAGCTGGGGATATAATTCAGCCTAGTCTGAAGGCCTAAGGATCAGAGGAGCAGATAGTATAAACCCCAGTCCAAAGGTAGTAAAAAATGAAACAAAATGTCCCCAATCAAGCACTGAGTCAGAAAAAAAGGGACAAATTCTTCCTTCCTTTGCCTTTTGTTCTATTCAAGGTCTCAGTGGATTGAATAATGCTCACCTGTATTGAAGAGGGTAGTCTGTTTTACTGGGTCCATCAATCCAGATGATAATCTCATCCAGAAACATCCTCAGAGACACACCCAGAAATAATGTTTAAGCTGGCCACTCTGTGGTACAGTCAAGATGATACATATAATTAACCATCACAGTTAAGGACATGGGTTTTGGATTCAGATTTTTGTGGCTTCGAATCTTGCATTTTCTATTGGAACAATGATACTGTCTACCTCATTCTGCTCTTATGAGCTTTAAAAGGATGCAAAGAAGCACTTGCCACATAGTAAACATTCAATAAGTGTTAGTAAATATTATTGCTGCTGTTGTTATTGATCACATATTTTGTGTTAGACACCTTGTAGGTCCTGTGAACAAGATAGAAAATTTCTCTGTTCTCATTGAGCTTAATTTAGAGTGAATCAACCCCTAAACTTCTGACTTTCCTGTGAGAGACAACTCTTTAAGTTTTAGCAGCCACTTACACCTTAGTATAAATCAAGTAGTGGAGCCTTCTTGGAGAGGAAGTTTTGATTGTGGAAGGAAGAAACATGAGGCCATGGAGCACCTGTCTTGAAGGTGAGAAAGAGAAAGAGAAGAGAAGGCTGTGTTATTCAGGAAATAAACCATCAGTTACATAATTTTATTGTGCCTCCCCCCGTCTCCAGGCCATGGTCAGCAAGTTTAATTTATTGGTTTTTGTGAGCAGCCGCAAGGCTTGTCCCATCAATTCTTTGTTTTTGATGGCTATGGAGTGGCTCAGACTATTAGCCTTGTATGATTACAGTATCTGTATTATGATGTCGAGGACATGTTGCTGCTACAATTTATTCCTTTTATTTAGTTCACTTTGTCTCACTCAGCATATCATTCAGCTTCTGTTTAAGAGAGCACTGGTGATGGACAATTTCTCTTTCTCTCTCCTCTCATGATATTCCCTCTCCTTTATGCTCTTCTGTCTTTGGTGATGTCTTGTTTAAAGGAAGATTTGTGGATCTCCTGGTTTTCTCTACATTGGCTGACCCTCGGGTCTGCAGCTCTCAGCAATGCGGCACCTCTCCATGGTACTGAAAACAAGCACGTGGTTCTAACTCGGCAGTAGCAGCCAGAAGAGCCTGGAGGATCCTAACTTGCAGCAGCAGGCAGTGGCTTGAGAAAACATCCTGCCCAGTCCCCTTTATTTCAACAAAAATGGGCTAGAGACCCAGAAATGAATAATGATCTCCCTAAGGATGATGTACATGTCTTGTGAGACCAGAGTGCAGCTTTTCTGGAGACATATTCAGAGCTTCAGAGACGATCTAAGAAAATTATTTGATCTCCTTGGCCTTCATTTTACTCATCTGTGAAATGGAGAAATACAACTTTTTACAACTCCTGTGACTAGATTAGATAATGTGTGTAAAGTCCTTAGTGCACTGCATGTCTCATGTCTACTTCTCTAACCTTACCTTCTGCTTTCTGACTGACATGTTGTGCTTTTGTAATATGAAAAAATTTACAGTCCCGTCTTTCCATATCACACTGCTTTATGGCTTGCTCATACTGTTCATTCTGTCTATGATGCCCTTACAAATCCTCTGACATTCCAATACCCACACCTTGATCACAATTCAGATCAACTGACATCTTTAGAAAGCCTCATCTGCTCTTCCCTGATCCCTTCAATGTGGATTAGGTGTCCTTCCAGGTGCTCTTATGTCACTCTGTGCCATTAAATTTACATTTCTCTCTATCAAGACACCCAGTACATGATCATGAATATCTTGGTGTCTCTGACTTATTGAACTGAAGGCTCTTTGAAAGAAGGGGTCCTATGCCATTATCTCTAGCACAATACATGTCACCAAATCAGTGCTCAATATTTGTGGTTTTTAACTGAACATGATAGGAGCTTAAAACATATGAGTTTCTTTCTTATTCCAAGTCCAGGGCTCTCTTTCCATATTGCACTGTCTCCAGCTTGTTGGAAAGCTTTTGTGCTGGATGCAGGTGAGAATATCTTTATTTGCTAATACCAAATATTGTAGGTATTATTTGGTTTGCTGTGTGCCATCTTTTAGGTAGGAGGATTTATATCACTGTGGTTTGTCATTTCTTTTACCATAGATTCTCTCCAAATCAGATAATTCACACGAGCCTTGAATAAGATCCAGAGGGGAGAGGGTATCTGCCTCCATGAATTAACTACAAAGTCATCGTGATTTCAGCATGTAAGAATCTGCAGCAAATTCTAAATCATCACAAGACTCCTATTTAATATTCACTGGGAAGAAGAGCTTCTCTTATTTTAGGAAAATTAATTACCTTTCAAATTGATCTAGAAGTTTCAGTCCATTTTTATAGTTCAGTGGAGCTAAGTATTCACTTTTAATATCAAGTCCATGAAAGTCCAAACTTTAATGGTTTCCCTCAGACTTTGAAATCAAGTGTTATTGAACTCTCAGTGACATCACTAAAAATAACTTAGTTTAATGGGGGCAAAATGACTGGAATCTAAGCCAAAACATTGAGATTCCATTCCTGGTCTGATAATGTTCTATGTAAATGATCTTGAGGAAGTCACTTCACCTCTCTTAGCCTTTTGTCAATCATCTTTAAAATGGGAATAGTTACAGCCATCATGTTATCTTTACTAAAGATGCTAAGAGGATACACTAGGTTGATGCAAAAGTACATTGAGAAGTGTAAAATACAGATCAAGGCACAAAAGAAAGGTAATACCTTGGAAAGGTAGAAACTGGTAGTTGGAAAGAAAAAGGGGTAAAAAAAGTGAATGGCAAAAGCTACAGAAATGTTTGTTCAATGCAAATGCATGATAGGAGAAGAAAGTCTAGAGACAGCTACAGAAAGAAAGCTCTAGAGAGACCATAACATTAGTATGTCTAAGTAGGGGATGGATAGGGAAACTAAAATTTGTTATGGGGTGGTGTCAGACTGGGACTGACAGAGCCACTTCAGGGTATCCTTGCATTAAGTTATTTGGTGCTGAACTAAGGCTACATAAGCCTGTGTATTATTGAAGGAGCAGAGAAATATGACCAGCACACATAAAGATTTCCCCTTTAGCAATAAAAGGCTAAGTGAGCCAAATAAAGAAGCCTCAAAGATTACTTTGCCTCAAGTTTCCAAGTTAATTTGTTTCACTAGAATGTAATTGCAATGGGTCTTTTAAATGGGAAGCAAAAATATAAGGAGAAGAGAGGTCAAAGGAGGGGCTTATGAACTTAAAATAATAGCAGTGTTTATTTTCACTTATTATGTACCAGGCACTATACTAAATGACGAGCTTTTCACAGTAACAGTAGAGGTATGTGCTTTCATGCTGACATTACATGACTGTGTACATATAGCTGGGAGAATACTCAAAAAGTAGACCTTTATCTGCGTAAGAGTATTTTGAAAGCTGATTCTTCCCATTTCAGGGAAGCCCTTGTTATTAAATTGTAGACTTTTAGAGACTAGGGGATAGAAGTTCAGAAGGCTGAGATTGCTACTGGGCACCTTTTCCAGCCATACTGGACATTTTTCCATTTCATTATACCATTGTGCTGATGTATTCCTGATTTATAAAGAGATCCAGACAGAAACTTCAGATAAGCAGGAAGAGATATTTTTGGAAAATACATTTACGTCATTTGGAGTAAGAGACACTAAGAGATTTCAAGAGAGTAAGTGGAGGCCATTAAATTTGTTCCAGACATAATCTCCATCCACATAATTTGTCAGTTTGAATGTGAATGAACAAATATTTATTCTTTGTGTATACTATTTTAGGTGTTGAGACCTCAGAGATGATGAAAAGACTCTATCTTTAAGTGGAATGTTAAACATGCTCTTTTTTGTTGTTGTTGTTTTGTTTTTTGAGACAGTCTTGGCCTGTCACCCAGGCTGGAGTGCAGTGGTGTAATCTCAGCTCACTGTAGCCCCCGTCTCCCAAATTCAAGGGATTCTCCCACTTCAGTGTCCTGAGTAGCTAGGACTAGAGACAGGCATTACCATACCAAGTGAATTTTTGTATTCTTAATAGAGACAGAGTTTCACAATATTGGTCAGGCTGGTCTTGAACTCCTGACCTCAAATGATCTGCCTGCCTTGGCCTCCCAAAGTGTTGAGATTATAGGCATGAGCCACCATGCCTGGACTTTGCTGCTCCTTTTGAATCTCAGCTGACTTCAGTGACTTGCTTGACCAATAGAATATGACAAGTGAAAGAGTGGGACTTTTGAGGGTAGGTCATACAAAGCCTTGCATCTCCTGATTGGGCCCCTGGAGGCAGTTGCTCTTGAAACCCAGTTGCTGAGCAAAGCCCCTATCCCATGAATATGCCTAGTTGATGACCCTTCCTGAGCAGCAGCCTGTATCAACTGCGAACCATGAGAGCATGCCATCTCAGGCATCCAGCCCAAGGTAGTCTTCAGGTGACTCTGTTCCAGCCACTGACTATAACCACATGAGACACCCAACTAAAGAACCACCCAGCTGAGCCCAGTTAATGCATAGAACTGTGAGATATAATCAAAAAGTTGTTTTAAACCTGTATTTTTACAAATTTTAAGTTCTAGTGTCCATGTGCAGGATTGTTACATAGGTAAATGTGTGCCATGCTTATTTGCTGCACCTATCAGCTCATCACCTAGGTATTAAGCCCAAAATGCATTAGCTATTTTTCCTGATGCTCTCCCTTCCTCCAGTCCTGACATGCCCCAGTGTGTGTTCCCTCCTCGTGTCCATGTGTTTACATTGTTTGGCTCCCACTTATAAGTGACAATATGTGGTGTTTTGTTTTCTGTTTCTGCATTAGTTTGCTAAAGATAATGGCTTCCAGCTCCATCTATGTCCCTGCAGAGGACATGATCTCATTCCTTTTTATGGATGCATAGTATTCCATGATGTGTATGTACCACATCTTCTTTATCCAGTCTATTATTGATGGGCATTTGTGTTGATTCCATGTCTTTGCTATTGTAATTAGTGCTGCAGTGAACATATGTGTGCACCTATCTTTATAGTAAAATGATTTATAATCCTTTGGGTATATACCCAGTAATGGGATTGCTGGGTCAAATGGTATTTCTGGTTCTGTGTCTTCGAGGAATCACCACACTGTCTTCCACAATGGTTGAACTAATTTACACTCCCACCAACAGTGTAGAAGTGTCCCTATTTCTTCACAGCCTTGCCAGCATCTGTCGTTTCTTGACTTTTTAATAATTGCCATTTTGACTGGCGTGAGATAGTATCTCATTGTAGTTTGGATTTGCATTTCTCTAATAGCGAGTGATGTTAAGCTTTTCTAAAATATGTTTGTTGGCTGCGTAAATGTCTTCTTTTAAGAAGTGTCTGTTCATGTCCTTTGCCCACTTTTCAATGGGATTGTTTTTTTTTTCTTGTAAATTTATTTAATTTCCTTGTATAATAGACTCTGGATATTAGACCTTTGTCAGATGGATAGACTGCAAACATTTCCTTCCATTTTGTAGGTTGTCTGTTCACTCTGATGATAGTTTCTTTTGCTGTGCAGAAGCTATTTAGTTTAATTAGATCCCATTTGTCAATTTTTTGGTGTTTTCATCATGAAATCTTTGCCCACGTCTATGTCCTGAATGGTATTGTCTAAATTTTCTTCTAGGGTTCTTATAGTTTTGGGTTTTACACTGAAGTATTTAATCCATCTTGAGTTAATTTTGTGTAAGGTGAGTTCAGTTTCAATTTTCTGCATATAGTTAGCCAGTTTTCCCAGCATCATTTATTATATAAGGAATCCTTTCCCCAATGCTTGTTTTTGTGAGGTTTGTTGAAGATCATATGGTTGTAGATGTTTGGTCCTATTTTTGAGTTCTCTATTCTGTTCCATTGGTCTACATGTCTGTTTTTGTATCAGAACCATGCTGTTTTGGTTACTGTGGCCTTGTAATATAGTTTGATGTCAGGTAGTGTGGTGCCTCCAGTTTTGCTCTTCTTACTTAAAATTGTCGTGGCGTGTGGGCTCTTTTTTAGTTCCATATTAATTTTAATATAGTTTTTTCTAATTCTGTGAAGAATGTCAATGATAATGTAATAGGAATAGCATTGAATCTATAAGTTACTTTGGGCAGTATGGCCATTTTCATGATATTGATTCTTCCTATCCATGAGCATGGAATGTTTTTCCATTTGTTTGTGTCCTGTCTGATTTCCTTGAGCAGTGATTTGTAGTTCTCCTTGAAGATGTTCTTCACTTCCCTTGTTAGCTGTATTCCTAGGTATTTTATTCTTTTTGTGGTATTTGTGAATGGGAGTTCAATCATGATTTGGCTCTCTGCTTGCCTGTTGTTGGTATAGAGAAATGCTTGTGATTTTTGCACATTGATTTTGTATCCTGAAGTTGCCTATCAGCTTAAGAAGCTTTGAGGCTGAGACAATGGGTTTTTTCTCTAGATATAAGATCATGTTATCTGCAAGACAGTTTGACTTTCGATTTGAATACCCTTTATTTCTTCCTCTTGCCCAATTGCTCTGGCCAGAACTTCCAATACTATGTTGACTAGGAGTGGTGAGAGAAGGCATCCTGTCTTGTGCTGATTTTCAAGGGAAATGCTTCCAGCTTTTGCCCATTCAATGTGACATTGGCTGTGGGTTTGTCATAAATGGTTCTTACTATTTTGAGATATGTTCTTTCAATATCTAGCTTATTGAGATTTTTTAACATGAAGGGATGTTTAATTTTATTGAAGGCCTTTTCCTGCATCTATTGAGATAATCATGTAAATCTGTATATTTCACATGGTTTGTTATGCAGCAAAAATATCTGGAACACTGTTATAGAGAAAGAAGAAAGTCTCAGTCAGAGAATGGGAAGCAGATATATGAACAGATGATTTCAACATATGTAGTAAATGTTACTGCAGTGTAAGCATAAGGTGCTCTGGAGTTAGGCTAGACCTCAAGCAGTCAGAAGGTGTACCCTCTAGAACTAGCTCTGCTGCTTTTATTCATATGTGCATGGCCAGGATTCCATCATCTGGAGGGCTGTTTCCTTTCCAGTGATGAGACTTCATGATAATATAGATCTCATATTATTTCTGAGCCACAGTTTATCCCTTTGTAAAATTGGAGATAAAAAAGAGGCAAAGAATCTAAGATAGGCTGTGGAGATGAGACAGAAAGGGATAGGAAAAATGCTCCATCTCACTAAAAACGACTTTGAGAAGACTTTTACTGTAGTAAAATGAACATAAGCTCTGTGGTCAGAGGCCTGGGCCAGGTAACTGTGCCACGGGCACAAGGTAAGGCTGACAGCTTTATGCATTGCCTTCCTTCCATATCTGTGCTTAATACCATCTCGCTTCTCATGTGGCTCTGTGTGACTGGAGAGGCCAGGTTGGGGGAACTGAGAGAGAGAGGCAGGGTAGCAGTGTAAACATTATGAGGCAAGAAGCCATGTGGGTTCACAGCAAAGCCAAGCAATACAGAGTATTGGCAGAGCCATTCAAGGGCAGGCTGGAAAGGGTTAACAGAGCCCATGGGCCAGCTGGCATCTGTGCTGGCACTCAAGGAGAGAAAGGAAAGAAGACCCAGTGTCAAGCTAAGAAAGAGAAACAAAACAAAATACCAGAATTTTAGCCAAATTTCCAAGTTCCCATATGGATGGAGAAGGAAACATCCAGCCAACTCCATGTAACAGCCTCTGGTCAGAAAAGACCTCAAGACTAGGCAAGTCTGTCAACCCACCTGGAAAACTCATCTCTGTTGGATGGCTTGCCAGAGACCCAGATTCTCCCTGATTCTATGTGACAAGAAAAGGGTGGGTTTTCCCCTCTATTATTTATGCATCTACCCACCCATTCATCTTCCCATCCATCAATTTGTGCCTTTTCACAACAAACATGTATTAAACACTTCCACTGAGCCAGGCGCTGTGTATTAGGTAACTAGGGCTATAGACAAATCAGTATGACAAAGACAAATAAAACAACATGGTCTTTGCCTTTGAGGACAAAATCTGTCAAGACTAGACAATGTGGGCAGCTCCAAAATAAGCTGGAAGATGAAGCTTGTGGGAGGAAAAAATAACACTTACTGATCATTTGTTATGAGCCAGACACTGTTCTAAGAGGTTTAAAGGAATTATCTCATTTAATCCTCACAATTTACCTACAAGTTTGGCAATGTTATTAGCCCTGTTTTACAGCCAAGGAAACTGATGCTGAGACAAAGTGACTCTCGCAAGTTTGCACAGTCACTTATGTGTCAGAGTTCTGATCTGAACTGAGTCAGGGCTAAAGAGAAGAGCCTAGACAAGGATGAAGGCAGGAACTGGGCCTCAATGTGCCACCGAAAGTCTTGTCTCTGGGTAGGAATGGATGAGTGGATGAAAGGGGTAGGGTGGTTAGGGTAGAAAACTATGGGGACAAGACAGGTTCTGCCCCAGAAACCCAAATGACAGAGTAGCATCAACATTTTAAGGGTCATTTCTAGCTGAGCAGATACTACACCAGACCTGCCACCCTGTTCTGTTTTGGCAGAAGGTATTTTCTACTCCTCTGCTGAGAACATGCTTATGAAATACAAATTCTTCTTCTCTCTGCTTCCTGGCTTGCCTCTTTTACCCATATGTGCACCGACAGATGGATGGGCTACTGAGGCAGCTGAAAATCAGAACAAGAGAGGAGAGTGCTGGGGCTTGGGGGATGGGGAAGGACTCCAGTGCAATTTTACCCAGCAAGGCTGTATGTCTGAATGTTTGAAGGAAAGTTCTTTTTAAAAAAATTCTGTCTACTATTACTCACATGGTGGTTGGGGAAGTGAAAGGCAATTGGGGTGGGGGGATGGGTCACTGGCGTATTACTCCCTGTGAGTTTCCCAGCAAAGCTGGCTTCTTCCCTGCAAGTTATTTTCCTTGTCTGGAGTCAGTTCACACCTAATATGGAAGGATCGCTTTTAGTCTATACTTGTTGCTATGGCAGCTTCAGAAGCGGCTGCCGACAGAGCTGGGAGTAGTCGCTCCCTCTTCTCCCAAACTCTTTTGGCACAAGGCAGAACACGCATGGTTTCAAGACCATGCAAGTGTCAGTGAATGGCATGTCTTTTATTTTGGGAAACATCTTTCCAGTGGGCAGAGAGGCAACTTTTGATGGTCCTTCAGAGCCTCAACTCTTCTCATTCCAAATCATATGTGGCTTCTATTGCCTGCTCTCCACCCACACTCCTATTTTTTTTTTTTTTTTTAGAACAAAGGCTGAAAATGGCCCTTATAAATATTTCAAATGATTTAACTAGTTGGATTAAAATGCAATCTTCTGCTTAGTTTTTAAAATAATTTCAAATAAAAGAGTGCTATAAATAAGCAGAAAACTTATTTCCACTAGGAAGAATGCTTCCCACTATGAAAATGAGAGGGCATAGGGAAAGGAAATGATGTGAAACATGGTAACACATTATATGATAGAGTGGATAGGGTAGTGAGTCAGACAGGTGGCTAATGGTGACTGAGACATACTCAGTTCTTGCCCTCAAGCAGTTTCCAGTCAAGTGAATGAGAGACATACTGAATAAGGAAGTACCAGTTACAAAGTGGGATGAGATTCTGTGGGGCAGTGTAACAGCATCATATCCCCATCTGAGGTAGTCAGGGAAGACTTCTCTAGGGAAGAGACACTTAAGATAAAAGTGAAGAGGCATGATATGGGAATCTGAGGGTCAGTTCCCAGGAAAAGAGTTCAGCATATATGAAGATTCTGAGAGGAGATATGTTTGGGGTGTTAGGAGGAATTAAGTCTCAGTATAGCTGTAGCAGAGAGTAAGAGGGAAAAAGTGTGAGATACAAAGATGAGGATGATCATGAGGAGAGGAAAGATGTGATGATGGTAATCATGATAACGATGATGACAGGGGTGGTGATGATGGCAGTGGTAGTGGTAGTGGTGGTGATAGTGGTGTTAGAAACAACTTAAAAGCATCTATAATGTCCCAGTCATTGTTCTAAGTGCTTTACATACATGCATTCATTTATTCTTCACAACAATCTTATAAAGCATACAGTATTATAATATTCATTTTATTACACAAATGAAGAAACTGAGAAACAGAGAAGTGAATTATCTTGCCTAAGATCATAAAGCAAGTGTATAAGCAGCTTGGGTCTGGGGTCTAGGTAAATGAGGACTTGCCATCATAAAGAGTTAGGAATTTATTCTCTGGGTAATGTGAAGCCATCAAACGATATTAAATAGGAGAGGAACATCTGCACTATAGGACAAAAAAAAAAAAAAACACTCTTGCTGCAGGAAGTAGAATGCATTGGAGGGAGGCAGAGTGGAGGCAAGCATACTAGGTAAGAGGCTAACATGTGTATTCAGATGAGAGGTGAAGATGAGTTGGATTGGGGGGTGATAGTGGAGATGGAGAGAAATAGGTGGATCAGAGGTATTAAGGAGGTAGAATCTACAAAATTGAGGGCTGCCTGGATGGGAAGGCTGAAGGTAGTCAAGGAAGAATCCCAGGTTTCAGGCTTCGTCACTTGGGTGAATTCTCAGCCCTGAATTCAAATTCCTGGAATTTGGTGGAGGTGGGGGCTCCCCACAGGAAAATCAAGGTAACAGATGCTGAGTAGGCAAAGATAACAATGGCCACATCAAAAGTCAGAAATGAAATGTCTATTCTTTGCTCTCTCTCCAATTCCCTTCCATCATGATGTCCCATCCTACTTGTATCATTACTGTCCTTTGTGCTTGATAATGATTTAGGCAAAGGAGTTTCCTTCTTGCTCATCTGCCCCAACCTGTCTTTTTCCCCAAACACACAGGCTGTGCCCATTTCACCATTAATGGGATGCTCCTCTCCTCTCTGCCAGCCTCCATTCATGTACAAAGACATGGCCCATCCCAACTCCCCTTAGAGCCCTTATAGATCACTCTTAGCTCCTTTTGCTTTTACGGTCTCTAAAGTAAGTTCACCTTAAAGATTGTCAGATATCTTTCTTGCTCTTGCTTCTGTAACTAGATGGTGCACTCTTTGGCTCCACCCCCACTCCCTGTCTCCACAGCTTTCATGAATGTTACTTCATTTGAAACTCTCATTAATTCTGCAAGATCCAAGGGCAGGTGGCCTCTTCCTCCTCCTTCTTCATTACAGATAGAAAAGCTGAGACTGAGATAATCTAAATGACTTGCCCAACATGATGTAGCTGGAAAGTGCCAGGTGGGATTTAGAAATTCTAAATCTCTCATCTTTTATTTGTAAGCTGTAAAAGATTCTACCAGAAATTGGGTAATTACCAAGTATGCCAGATATTAAGCTCAGCATTTTACATGTTTGTCTTTATGACAATCCTATGAGGTAGCATTGCTATGATCCCCATTTTGCACACAAAGAAACCAAAGCTCAAGAGAAGTGGAATAAAAATGCCCAAGGTCTCAAGTGGTTGAACCAGAGTTGAAATACAGGTCGATTTATTGCCAAAGTGCGTTCTGTTGATCTGCACGCTAGGCTGCCCCTATTCTTGTTTCCACACCAGTTACAGCCTTTCTGCTAAATGCCCAGAAAGAGACAGGAGACCAGGGAAGGAAGAGAACACAGTGTGGTTAAGGGAAGCAGAGCATGGAAGACAAAGAGTAGACATGGATGACTCCTCACAGGAGGTGGGAGCCTCGTGTCTTAGAGGAGGTCAGGTTTATACAGAGGACGTTTCTCCTCTCTGGAGCTCACACTGCAGATACACTTCCATGAAGACATGTCATATCTCCTCCCACTCCATGGCAGCCTCTGCTTCGTGCTGCTTGGCTCAAGGTAATTCTTTCCTTCCTGGAATCCCCCACTCAGGGTGCGCAGATGGTTAGGCCTGATCATTTGGAGTCATCTTGTTGATGAGGCCAATATAAATGCATGACGGAGTCCAATTCCAAACGCTCATTTCTATGAGAACTCAATGGAGCCCATCCACAAAGTCACGGCAAAGGCTCTGGCTGATGGGCAGAAGAAGGTATTTGAAGGTTAGATCTCTTCAGAAAGCCTCCTCTTCATAGCCACTGGGTTACTTCAGGGACCACATCTTCGGTGACAATATCTGCCTTTGGGCAGATAAGCATGGCAGCTGCATATTTACAACCAAATCATCCTCCATGGAGCAGAGTACTGAGAAGAAAGACTTCCTATAGGTCTTTGAGGTTTCCCCTGAAGGGACTTGGTACAGTGGAAAGAGTATGCACTTTGTGCCCTCGGCTCAAATCCCAGAGTTGCTGCTTTAAAGAAGTACTTCCACTTCTCTGAAACTCAGTTTCATCATATGCAAATGAAGGCAATAATACCCTGCTCCAGGGTTGTGAGAATTAGTTTAAATGACTTATATAAAATGCTTATTATAATTCATGGCACAAATTAGGTTCTCACCTTACAATTCCTTTCCTTCTTCCACCCAGAGAGACCAGTCTAATAACAGGCCAGGCCTAGTCCTGATCTTGTGTTTATAAGCTATGTGTTCTGCAAGAGTCAGATTTATTAATCTCCACATAACCTGTAGAGTAATTAGAGTGTTTATTCTCAGCTCTTTGGTAAGAAGTAAGTATAATTACAGGACCAAATTAAGTGGCATTATCTTTTATTGTCTCATACTGTTTGTAGACTTTTTCTGCCAAGTGCCTTTCAGGAATCTGAGAATTTTTCCTAAATCAGCTTTCTCTTTCAGTGTCTCAATACTGAACTTCCCAGAAAGCTTCAAGTAGAAATTTACTATTACCTCCTGAGTAGGGTAGGTTTGTGTCTAAAGAATCCATTTTTGTTACCTTTGGTAGAGATGGCCAACTGTCCTCCAAAGATCTCTGGTCCTTTTCTGTAGTGTAGAATCATCACTGGGAAGTGGCTTCCAGGCCAAGGCTTAGTTTCTAATCCCTCTCCTTCTCCAGGAGGGGTCATATACTCAGTTCTCTCCAGTCAGATATGAACAGAAACCTTTGTATGCGCCTTCTGGCCTGAGGTGGTTAGGGAAAAATACACCGTCTCAGTTATTTTTTCATTCACCTGCCGACTTGTTGAAGGAGGTCTCGGATGCCATGAAAATGGCAGAATTTTAATCAGATTGGTCCCTGAATGACTACATGGAGTGCAGGCCCCCACTGCTGCTGATCAGGAAAATCTGGTTGAAAATCGTGTGCTGGATCATTTCAGGTTTTATTTGTTAGAGCAGTTTGCTTTACCTTAACTAGTGCACTGCCTGATTCTGTATCCCAGATAAAGGGTCACACTCTTCTAGCCCTGCCTAGTAAGAGAAGCAGGCAGGCAAATTAATACATTTCAAAATGGTGCAGTAAATGCTATGATAGACATAATAAGAGAATGCTGTGGGCACAAAGAACTAGGAGTGACTCCCATAAAATCAAGGAAAACTTCATATTGCAGGGAACATTTGAGCTGGGCCTTTGTATTAGTCTGTTCTCACACTGCTATAAAAGAAACATCCGAGGCTGAGTAATTTATAAAGGAAAGTGGTTTAATTGACCCACAGTTCCACATGACTGGGGAGGCCTCAGGAAACTTACAATCATGACAGAAGGTGAGGCAGGAACATCTTACATGGCAGCAGGCGAGAGAGAGAATGTGTGTGTAGGAGAAACTGTCAAACACTTAAAAAACCATTAGAGATCGCTATCATGAGAACAGCATGGGGGAAACTGCCCCCATGATCCAATCACCTCCCACCAGTTCCCACCGTCGACACATGGGGATTATGTGGATTACAATTCAAGAAGAGATTTGAGTGGGGGCATAGAGCCAATCCATATCAGCTTTCAAATGTGAATAGGAGTTCAGCAGACAAAGGATGAAAACTGGGAAAAGAGCATGAGCAAATGCACAGAAATGTGAACCAATGAGATGCATTGAGCCACTGTGAAAAAGCCCCTGGTGTGAAGCAGATTACAATCCAGGTGTGGATGGAAGAATATTCTCCAGCAACCACACAAGTGGGAAGAATTGGATGGGGCTTATATTTGTAGCATGGAGAATAAACTGCTCTGGGGTGTCACAGAACAGAAAAACAGACAGAGGCTATGGGGTCAAGAAAGGCTTCATGGAGGAGGTAAAACTTACATAGCATTGATGAGGCTATGGAAGAGCATCCTTTGTTAATTTATTTTACTTTATTGTAAATTATATATTTTCTCTTTCTTTAGACCATGATTTCCACCATGGCAGGATCAGGCTGTATTCATGACTGAATTCCCAGAGCAATGGCACTACGCTTAGGAGATTCTGACTGAGTGAATGAAAGAAGGAAGGATTAAATTCAGATGGATCTGAGGATGACCTTGCCAGTTCTGTGTATTGGGAACTAAGCATCAGAGGCAATAGAAATTTCCCAGTGCAGGAATGCTTTGCCACGGTTGGGAGGTTCCTGTGAAGCTCAATCTTATCTTAAAATCCTTTAGCATGGATGATATTTGAATAATGACTCTGCTCCAGAGAAAGCTTAAGTGCCAAGAACAGGCTTTAAAAGTCTTTGCATCGGCTGGTCATGGTGAGTCATGCTGGTAATCCCAGCACTTTGGAAGGCTGAAGTGGGTGGATCACCTGAGGTCAGGAGTTTGAGACCAGCCTGACCAACGTGGTGAAACACGTCTCTATTAAAAATACAAAAATTAGCTGGGTGTGGTGGCATATACCTGTAATCCCAGCTACCCAGGGGGCTGAGGCAGGAGAATCGCTTGAACCCTGGAGGCAGAGGTTGCAGTGAGATGAGATTGTGCCACTGCACTCCAGCCTGGGTGACAGAGCAAGACTCTGTCTCAAAAAAAAAAAAAAAAAAAAACAGAAAAAAAAAGTCTCTGCATCACTCTCTCTTTTATTCAACCAGCAGTTAGAAAATGCTTCCTAAATGTACAGGGTCTCTGCAAACTGGACAGGGCACAAAAGGGGACCCTTAACAAAGAGGGTTCACACCCCAAATTAACCCTACATAACACTCCCATTCATCAAGTCATGATCTCATGATCTACATGATCTCTACCATTCTTTATTTCTATGACATTTATGATGTGAATAATCAGTGAAATGAAAAAAAGAGAAAGCAGCATAGAGGGAATGATAAGACTTAGATAATTTATGCACTAGATAGCCAATTCTCAAGTCACTGAGACATGATGGTTTGGGTACTCTAATCCATTTTGTGAGTAAGAGGACTCTAGACCCCTCCAGGTAAAAGTCCAGGCTCCTTAATGGAATAGGCAAATCTTGCCTCTCTCCAGACTCATCAGTCATCCCTGTTTCTTCTCAGCACACACCTTTTCTTCCAGGTCCTTAGGTGTGTACTACTCCCCCATATACTTTACACACACTGCTTGTTCTCTGCTTTGAAGGTGTCTTCTAGTTTTTTGTAATGCATTTAAAGTGTCTTCTTTGTGTAGATTTCCCAGAACTTCCCAACCAGATTTTATCCATCCTTCCTTTGTGAAAAGCACTCTTCTAGGAACAAAGAGAAAAAGAGGCCACATTGGTTTTTTTATTCAAAAAATTTTTTAAAATTTAAATGATGATAAAATAACCATAACATAAAATTTACAATTTTAACATATTTAAGTGTACAGTTCAGTAGTGTTAAGTATATTCACATTGTCATGCAGTCAATTCCAGAACTTTTTCATCTTGCAAAACTGAAACTCTGTGTTAAGTAAACAACTCTCCACTTGGCAACCACCATTCTATTTTCTGTCTCTATGAATCTGACTACTCTAGGTACCACATATAAGTGGAATTATATAGTATTTGTCTTTTTGTAACTGGCTTATTTCACTTAGCATAAGGTCCTCAAGGTTCATCCATGTTGTAGTATGTGTCAGAATTTCTCTTAAGACTGAACAGTATTCCATCGGTGTATATACAACACATTTTTTTATCTGTTATTAGAGATTTGGGCTGCTTCCACCTTTGGGCTATTGTGCATAATGCTACTATGAACACTGATATACAAATATCTCTTTGAGACTATGCTTTCAATTCTTTTGGATATATATCCAGAAGTGAAATTGCTGGATCAAATGGTAATTCTATTTTTAACTTTTGAGGAACCACCATACTATTTCTGTAGCAGCTGAACCATTCTATGTTCCCACAAAGAGTACATAGGCTTTCAATTTCTTCACTCTGTTATTTTCTCTTTTTAAAATTGGTTTTATTTATTTCATTTTATTTTTATTTTTTTTTTTTTGAGACGGAGTCTCGCTCTGTCGCCCAGGCTGGAGTGCAGTGGTGTGATCTCCGCTCACTGCAAGCTCCGCCTCCCGGGTTCACGCCATTCTCCTGCCTCAGCCTCCAGAGTAGCTGGGACTACAGGCGCCCGCCACCTCACCCGGCTAGTTTTTTGTATTTTTTAGTAGAGACAGGGTTTCACCGTGTTAGCCAGGATGGTCTGGATCTCCTAACCTCGTGATCCGCCCGCCTCGGCCCCCCAAAGTGCGGGGATTACAGGCGTGAGCCAGCGCGCCCGGCTATTTTTTAACAACAGCCATTCAAATGAGTATAAGGTGCTATCTCACTGTGGTTTTGATTTGTATTTTCCTAATGATTAGTGATTTGGGGTATCTTTGTATATTCTTAATAGCCGTTTGTATATATTCTTTGGAGAAATAACTATTCATGTTGTTGCCAGTTTATTAAGTAGATTGTTATTTTGTTGTTGAATTGCAGGAGTTCTTTATATATTCTGAATATTAAACTCTCTATCAGATATATGATTTATGAATACTTTCACCCAAAAGTTTGCCTTTTCACTCTTTTTTTTTTTTTTTTGAGACGGAGTCTCGCTCTGTCGCCCAGGCTGGAGTGCAGTGGCCAGATCTCAGCTCACTGCAAGCTCCACCTCCCAGGTTCACGCCATTCTCCTGCCTCAGCCTCCCGAGTAGCTGGGACTACAGGCGCCCGCCACCACACCCGGCTAGTTTTCTGTATTTTTCAGTAGAGACAGGGTTTCACCATGTTAGCCAGGATGGTCTCGATCTCCTGACCTCGTGATCCGCCCGTCTCGGCCTCCCAAAGTGCTGGGATTACAGGCTTGAGCCACCACTCTTTTGATTGTGTCCTTTTGTGCAAAGAAGTTTTAATTTTGATGTAGTCCAATTTACCTATTGTAACCTTTATTGTTTCTTCTTTTGGTGTAATATCCAAGAAATCATTGCCAAATTAATGTCACGAAGCTCTTCTATGTTTTCTTTTGAAAGTTTTATAGCTTTAGGTCTTATATTTACATCTTTGATTCATTTTGTGTTAATTTTTATATAGAGAGTATTACATAAAGGTCTAATTTTTTTTTTTTTTATGTGTGGACATCCTATTTTCCCAGCACCATTTGTGGAAAAGATTGTCCCCTCCTTATTAAGTGTTCTTGGCACCTTTGTTAAAAATCATTTGAGTATACATGTGAAGGTTTATTTCTGGGCTTTTAATTCTATTCAGTTGGTCTATATATCTGTCTCTCGGGCAGTGCTACACTGTTTTGATTCCTGTAGCTTTGTAGTACATATTGAAATCAAGAAGTATGAAACTTCCAACTTTATTCCTTTTTAAGATTGCTTTGGCTATTTGGGGACTTTTAAGATTCCGTAAAAATTTTAGGATGGATTTTTCTACTTTTGCCAAAAATTATCATTGTGATTTTGATAAGAATTAAATCCGTAGATTGCTCTGGGCAGTATTAACATCTTAACAATATTAAGTCTTCCAATCCATGAAAATGGAAATTCTTCCCATTTATTTGTGTCTTTTGGAAACACCTCTTTTGAACCAGCAGCCAGGGTCTTTATATATATTATTTCAGGTCTCATTCACCCCTAATGTCCTCTTGGATTAGTATTTAGAAACAAACACCAGGAAAAGTTCTACTTTCGTGAGGACTTGAAATGTTATTTTTTCATGTTTCTGCCACACATAGAAGAGAAATCACTTAATTGCCCAAGTTTCCTTTTTCTAATTGTTTCTTGGAAAGATGTAGCTCAGTTTTTAATAGTTATATATGATCTATAATTTAACAATTATGGAGGTCTATATATTTGTATTCTTACCTTCACTCAGGTCTTAAATGTGTACTGTAATTTATGCTTTCTCTGGCTCTCATATGTATTTTTTTACTTTATTGTGTACATTTCATAAACTGCTTTAAATCCCTTCTTATTTAAAATATGACTATAAAAGAATATTGTTTAAAATTAAAAATATATATTATCACTAAATTTATAGGTGAGGAAATTTAAGTTTAGAGTGAATAAGTAACTTCAATAGATCATATAGCTCATAAGTGGCAGAATTAGAATTCAAAACTAGATCTTTGATTGCAAAGCCCAAGCATCCAACCCTACTCTGCGACAATGAGATTGGTACCTGGATAGACAGATATGGCCATAAATAACTCTCATACCAGCCAGGAATGACAAGGACTGCAATAAGGAGTTTTAGGGGGATGTTAAGGTAGAGAAGGGGATGCAAGGTTTCTTGGAACAGATGAGATTCCAAATCAAATGATCTAAATAGATATTAATGCATGGAAGCAAGAACTTTTCAAAGAGGGTTTTAGGAATGATTTCATCGTTGAGTTAAAAAATAGAAGGTAGGCCGGGCGCGGTGGCTCAAGCCTGTAATCCCAGCACTTTGGGAGGCCGAGACGGGCGGATCACGAGGTCAGGAGATCGAGACCATCCTGGCTAACACGGTGAAACCCCGTCTCTACTAAAAATACAAAAAACTAGCCGGGCGAGGTGGCGGGCGCCTGTAGTCCCAGCTACTCGGGAGGCTGAGGCAGGAGAATGGCATAAACCCGAGAGGCGGAGCTTGCAGTGAGCTGAGATCCTGTCACCGCACTCCAGCCCGGGCGACAGAGCAAGACTCTGTCTCAAACAAAAAAAAAAAAAAAAGATAGAAGGTATTGTGTATAAGGTTCTTGTTATATACTTAGCTAATCCTTATGAGACTGACATATACTGATGTTCACTCAGCGTTTGTTTCTCTGGGGAACCATCCTTCCCCATTCCAGGAGATTTAGTAAAGGATGACCTCACACCACCCCTTTTCAGCCCTAGTTCTGACTCCTCCATCACAGTAGGAGATAAGCTAGGCCCAAGGTAGGCCAAGTGAAGCCTTCTTGGAACTTTTTCAAAGGAACTTTTTTGAAAGATGCTGTCTTCCATTGGTCATTAACTATAAGAATGATATAAACTGGAGGCACCTGCAGGTGTTTATGCTAATCCAATGGAAGTAGGGGAGAATGTGATGAACCTGCAAAGAGTAGAAGAGCAGAGAAAGAACGAACCCTGATGACACTTTTTGAGCATCTCTGTCTCTAGCCAGAACAAATGCTGGATACTCCTATACTCCTTCAAGATTTTAGTTGTCAGAGCAAATACATTTCTTTTTCTACTTATATTATTTTTTATTTTATTTTATTTATTTATTTTTTTGAGATGGAGTCTAGCTCTGTCACCCAGGCTGGAGTGCAGTGGTGTGATCTCAGCTCACTGTAACCTCCACCTCCCGGTTTCAAGCAATTCTCCTGTCTCACCCTCCCCAGTAGCTGGAATAACAGGCATATGCTACGATGCCTGGCTAAGTTTTGTATTTTTAGTAGAGATAGTTTCACCATATTGGTCAGGCTGGTCTCGAACTCCTGATCTCAGGTGATCCACCTGCCTCAGCCTCCCTAACTGCTGGGATTAGAGGCATGAGCCACTGCACCCAGCCTACTTGAATTATTTTAAACTGAACATCTTCCACCTAAAGCCAAAAGAGAACCACCAAGATGGATTACAATAAGAGTATGGGCTACAGCTTGTTAGACATTTGTATATCTTCTTTGGAGGATACCTATTCAAGTTCTTTGCCAATTTACTAATTCGATTATTTGTTTTTTGTCATCATTCACATAATCATTTACTATTCTAGTGTGTTTGGGGAAAACTCCTCCAATTCTCTGCTCCTTGGTTCCCTTTTGTATCCACGGAGTCATAGGATTCTTGTGAGGATTGGATGAGAAACTGCATGCAAATGCTAGATCAGAGCCTGGGATAAATGATTGCCCTAAACATGTAAACGCTTAAAAATACTCAGCAACTTTATGAGGGGCAGGAATACTATCTTTACTTTATGAATGAGAAAAGTGAGGCTCAGCAGGGATAAAGGGACTTACCAGATGTCCCACAGTTAATGTGTTAGATCCTGGGTAAAAGTCTCCATGTGGACACCCAGCTGACTCGATGCTTCTGTTCTACTCGTGGAACTGCTGTTTCCTGGCAGCAGAAAGAAGCGTGAAGGAGAGAAGCTCATTCCCTCCAGCTGTCTTCCAGCTTACTGAGCTCTGTGTAGTATCCTTCCCTACCCTCTTCCCCTACTGAAAAGGTCCCTTCAGACCTACCACCCTGTAGGGAGAGACTCAAACAGCTGCAAAGAAGGTAGAATGCTAGGTTGTATTTGTTCAGGTAGATACAATAGCATCAGACTAGCATGGAGCTCAAATATTGACTCATAATTCTTCAGGCATCTTTGTGTTTAAATCATAGCCCTGTCAAGCTCACATTTGATATGCACTAATTAATTCTCCCTGTGAATTGTACTGGATTCTCTTCTCTGTGGTGGTGGTGGTGGCGGTGGTGGTGGTGGTGGTAGTGGTGGTGGTGGTGTGTGTAGAGACAGAGAAAAATTCCTATAAATTGAAGTGACCAAAAATAAGCATCCACCAGTGTCAAACTTAGTACTTGGCTCTCTGTGGCTGATGAGTACCTCCTGGATGAGAGGGGTGGGCAAAATTTACTAGACAAATATGAGTCATTTATGAGGAAATCATCTACACCAAAAGAAGCTATTTTTTTTTATTATCCTTCAAAACTAGGATCACAATCTGTGTTGAAATGGTAAAGTCAAACATAATGTGGAATTTCATATTTTGCTCCTAAAAATTCTGATCCTATCCTTTTTTCTCCCATTCAAAGTAATATGGACATTTCTGCCAAGATGTAGATAGGATTTGACTGAGGTATAGGGAAATGTTAGGTTATTTAAAGTCAAAAATTCACAGATTTTGCCATAAACAGCATTTATTAATATCCCTTCATATAATATGAAAAAAATTGCTGATTTGATTAGAGAAGTTAATAAAAGTGGGTAAGCATTAGATGATCCTTGTAATTATACATATGAATGAGACTGCAGTGCAATGTCAATGGAAGTGGGAATTAAAAACCAGTTGCAAGATTACTCCTTATAGAAGAAAGGGAATTGGTCAAAGTTTGGCCAACTAGAGAATAGGGCAGGCCGGTGAGGAAGACTGAAAGAATTACACTAAGACACTCCTCTTAAGTTTGCCTTGAGAGAGAGAGAAATAAGGAGAGAGAAAGAGAACGTTTGGTTTGCCTTTAGACCAATCTGGGATTGAATCTGTGCTCTGCAGTTTCACATTGTGTGACCTTGGGCAAGCCATGCCACCTCTCTGAGCCTCAGTTTCCTTGTTTATTTAATGGAAAATACATTCTCCCTAAAGGATTCTTGTGAGGATCATAAATTTTGTGTGTAAAGTGCCCTCTCCTAGCTCTACTCAATTCTAACTTTCTCTTGTTTCTTCTATCACTTCCTCCTTCCCTTTCCCAACACATTCTACATTCTACTTCTTGCCTCCATTGTGATATTCATTTGAAATTGTTATGAATTATGCCACATGGTAATATACTGCTTTAGGGATGTTTATGTTTAAATTAAAACCTTTCTTCTAGGACTGTGCAAATCATAGCAAAGAAAATACAGATGACAACAGGCTTATCAGTTATGAGAGATACAGCTAATTGACCATCAAAATTCATGCTTCTCCTTTAATAGAATTAGAATAGAGTGGCCACTGGGAAATAGCTAGCAAGCCAAATAGCTATTATATTTCCCAGCACTCCCTACACTTAGATGGTGCCATGTGATTTGTTCTCACCCAAAAAAAGTGTGAGCAGAAGAGATGTGTGTCACTTCAATGGCATGAAAATTAAAAAACAGACACAGCTTCACCACTTCCTCATTTCTTTCCTAATAGTTTGATGTAGGCAAGCTTGATGTCCTTGGAAGCCATGTATTGAAGACACAAATAACCTATGCCCCTAAATCATCACTTGGAGGAAAGCCACCAACCAATTGGGAAAACCAAGTCTGAACTTGAATGAAAAATAACTTATATGAGTATATCTGAGCCATATACACTTTAGATTTCTTTGTTACAGTGGCCACTATTACCCTAACTAATATATCAGAATCGTCAAAGATGACTATATCTATTTATGGAAGTAAGAGGTAGTGAAACTCAACACATTATAGACAGGATCTGATTATCTAGCTCTTGTGAATTGATTGGGGGTCTCTAAGAATAGATGGTCTCTAAGATCTCTTAACATCCTACATGAATAACACCAATATCACATGTTTAATAAATGTTTGCTATGTTGCAGACTCTGTGCTGAGCACTTTATGTCATTTTATTTTCTTTGGACCTTGCAACAACCCTATGAGGTATCCTTATTTAAAGATAAGAAGGTTTGATGGCTACTGGTGAGTATAGGAAACTTGTAAGGTCAGGCAATCCACAAGGAATACATTTTCATCCAATTTTGTCAGACTCTAGAGCTTGAGTTTCTCATTGTTAAACTATACTGCCTTCCAAAATCTGCAAGTACCTGATTATAAGTGCACACTATATATATCATGCTTTTGTTCCAGGAATTACCCAGAAATTTGCCTATGAAATATTAGTTGGAAGACCAGTGAATGGCTCAATTTGTATGCCAACATTCGTTTATGTTGTGCTTTGTTTCAGAAGAAGAAATGAGATAAGGGATATATCCTTATAATACTAATATAGCTTCTGCGATATATCAGGTACATGCATTACCAAGTCTTCTGAGGTTAGTATTGTTACTACCTTTTTACAGACAAGGAAGATAAAAATTAGAGCTAAGTAAATATTGGTTTGTATGGTCATTCTTTTTTTAATATATACTTATTTACTTTCCACTATGTTGCCAGGTACTGTGCTGGCCACAGGAAATTCCAAAGTGAACACAACAAATATGGGCCCCAACATTTCAGAACTTATGGTCTAGCAACTGCCTCATGAGGTAGCAAGCAACCTGCCACAGAGATTGATTTAGCAAAATTTGGATGTCTACATACCAGGCAGATTGTAAAGGAAGCTCTGACTTTGGGCAGACATTGAGCTACATGATTTCCAGAGCCCCTTTTTGCCCTGAGATATACATTATCTAGTTGGCTGAAAAGGATCACTGGAAGTGATTCGGGGAGAGGAAAAATAAACGACAGAGAAATAAGCTAGCAAGAGCAAGGAATTTTTCTATATCCAGAATCTGGCTTGTAATGATTCAATAAATGTCAGCTATCATCAATTACTTTTTTTTTTATTATACTTTAAGTTCTAGGGTACATGTGCACAACGTGCAGGTTTGTTACATATGTGTACATGAGCCATGTTGGTGTGCTGCACCCATTAACTCGTCATTTACATTAGGTATATCTCCTAATGCTATCCCTCACCCCTCCCCCCACCCCACAACAGGACCCGGTGTGTGATGTTCCCCTTCCTGTGTCCAAGTGGTTTCATTGTTCAAGTCTCACCTGTGAGTGAGAACACGCGGTATTTGGTTTTCCGTTCTTGCGATAATTTGCTGAGAATGATGGTTTCCAGCTGCATCCATGTCCCTACAAAGGACACAAACTCATCCTTTTTTATGGCTGCATAGTATTCCATGGTGTATATGTGCCACATTTTCTTAATCCAGTCTGTCACTGATGGACATTTGGGTTGATTCCAAGTCTTTGCTATTGTGAATAGTGCCACAATAAACATACGTGTGCATGTGTCTTTATAGCAGCATGACTTATAATCGTCAATTACTATTAAAACCATTTCTGCATCCTACGAAAAACTCCCAGTATTTCTTATACAAACAGCAGGACTTTTTACAGCTCCCCAAAAGTAAAAGGAATCATTATTTATTAATTGGCTTCTGTCTTCCATATTACCTTGTTCTCTATGCCATATAACATATTTTTGCATGTAATTCTTGCAGTAATTTTACAAGGTAGTAAATCAGTAAGAATAGGTTACATTATTACTCAGTAACAAGCATTCCAGAAATCTAGGTGGCTTGAAACAACAAAGGTTTATTTCTTGCTCATGCTACATGTTCATCATAGGTTGGCTGCTGACTCTACTCAATGTTATCTTTGTTTTCACTCTTGGACTCAGAGTGACAAGGAAGCTACTTAGGAACATTGAGATTGTCATGACAGAGAGGGAAGAGAAAATGGTAAAGCACACACTAACTCCCAAAGCTTCTACCTGGAAATGCTACACATTACTTCTGTCTATATTTTATTTGATTAAGCAAATCAGAGGTCCTTGCCTATGTTAATTGGGATGAATAATTGTGCCTAACGTGCCAAAAACGAGAAAATCAAATGCTCATTAACAGTCCAGTACTAATGAGTGCTTTAGGAAGATGTTATTTATTATATTCAGTTTGCAAGTGAGGAAACTGAGGGTGTTTGTTTGTTTGTTTGTTTGTTTTTTAGATGGAATCTCACCCTGTTGCCAGGCTGGAGTGTAGTGGCACAATCTTGGCTCACTGAAACCTCTGCCTCCCGAGTTCAAGCAATTCTGCCAAGCCTCCCCAGTAGCTGGGACTACAGGTGTGCGTCACCACACTCAGCTAATTTTTGTATTTTTAGTAGAGATGGAGTTTCACCATGTTGGCCAGGACAATCTCTATCTCCTGACCAACTGAAGTCTGTTGGAGGAGGGAGGATCAGGCTTGATCCTTCAGGAACACAGGACACTGACGGCCCCTTCCTCAATTGTGACTTCCCTTTCCTTGGGCTCACACAGCCAATTCTTCTCAGGTCTTTCCTCTGACATCTCTGGCCACTCCTTAGTGCCCTCTATAGGCTCCTCCTCTTTTTCTGTCCCTTAACTGATAGTGTTCTAGGGGACTGAGTTTTAGTGTATTTCTATTCTCACTTTATCTATTCTATCTGGGGAGTCTCGTTACTCTCCTCTTTTTAATTACCTCTATAGATTGATGCCTCCTACAATAACAGATTAAGCCCAGGCCTAACTTCTGCACTATGGGAATATAGACTCAAATGTCTCTCAGACACCATTGCTTGGATGTTTTATAGAGATTGCAAACTTACTATTTTTGTAAAAATTAAAAATCCATGAATAGATTTGGTAAATTCTACATGGGGGTATCTGAGGAATGGAACTTTTCTTCAAGTTGGTCTGAAAGGCTGGGCATGGTGGCTCATGCATGTAATCCCAGCACTCTGGGAGGCCAAGACAGGAGGATTGCTTGAGCCCAGGAGTTCAAGACCAGCCTGGGCAACATAGGGAGACCGACCCTCTACTAAAACAAAAACAAAACAAAACAAAACAAAACAAATGCTCTCAAAGCTTGTCTTTTGGGTTATTATTAGAGTTATGCAAGCATTTTTTCTCACTCTGGCTTTCTGTGAGAAGGGTTTTCTCTTTGCATGAATCTGGCCTTTCTCTGCCCCTTCTCAGGGGGAATTAAAGTACTTTTTCTGGCTGATGAATTTGGAAACAATAACTAGGTGCACTCACTCAGATCCATCTTCCTTCTCTCTCAGGAGAGGTCTATCGGCAGAGAGCATTTGTTCCTCTCTGCTTACTCATTCCTTAGGTCTTACCTTGGCAGGTATCAGGTAAGGCAATTCAGGAATGCCTTGGACTGGTGGGCTTGTCTGTCCAGTTCTAGAGTTAGATATTTGTAAGTCACTTGGCTAAGGGACCTAAGGCCATGTCCTCCAACTTGGCCTCTAGCAGTAATATAGTTGACACTTTGGTCTCTCTCTTTACTGTTATTTATTTTTCAATTTTTCCAAAACCTAGGCAGGGAAAAATTTATTTATTTGGGGTTCACTGAATGCAGTTTAAAGACATAGGACTAGGGCTTCAGCCCTAGTTTAATTTTTTAACTCGGGGATATGGCCAAACTTTGTTTCTGTTGTAGGATACAAATACCCACAAATATCTACCTTATATTCCTGATAAGCCTGATAAAAGTATGAAGTGCTATATACATTGCAATTATGTGATAAATTATTGCACATAAATTATTATTTATGTAGTAATATTTATTGAGCACCTCTACTCCCAGTTTGAAGAATAGAAATAAAAGACACAGTCTCTGTCCTCAGGGTTTTATGAACTCTTGGGAAGCCAGGGAAGCAAAGGGAGAATGACAATATTGTGTCATCACAGATAAAGAAACACAGATGAGGGTGTGAGGTAGAGCATGGTAGAGGTTGAGTCCCAAGGAAATCTTAAAGAGGATGATGCCTGAGCTAATTTTGCAAAGACGAGCAGAAGTCAGAGGGGTAGATTCAGGTGATGGACAACACATAGTGATTAGAAAAACAGTGTGCACATATGTATAATAGAAGGCATGAGAAAAATGTTTAAAAAGCACTTTTGAGGAACTGCAGGGGTTTGGTTTGACTGGACTGAGTGTGCCGGCTGGAGAGTGGCCAGACTTGGAGTTGAGGAGGTCAACAGTGGCTAGCCCACAACAGGCGCATTACTTTAGGCTTATGATTAGGCAATAAGGATGATATGGAAGAAAGGGATGGGCATACTGCCCCATGTGTATGTTGCTTCATTATTAGCCTATGGCTGGGAGAAGAAGTGAGAGTGGTGGGAGGGCCCAGCCGCGGCCTCTCTGTGCATGGAAGGCAGACAGGATCACCTTCAAGAAACAGGAAAGGGGCCCAGATTTCCCTCTATGCTGGCCAGTTTTAGTCTCCTTTCTATTCTCTCCCTAAACTGGTGCCTCAAGCTGATGCATGACGTTGTGTAAAGGGCCTTGCAAGGATGAGAAGGGTGGCTCTAAAACCACCTTCTGATGAGGGGAAATAAGAGTCCAGCAATGATTAGTGATTTGCCTGAGTTCCCAGGGAACATAATCTCATAGTTTTCTGGGCCACAGGGAATTTTCCTTCTGTATTTAGGGAACACCATGCGGATTTTGGACTAACACTTCCTGGGTTTATATCCCAGCTCTCCTACTTACAAGCTGAGGGTTCTCAGGTATATTATTGTAGTCTTCAAGCCTCAAATTTTTAAGTCATAAATAGGTTTAGTAATAGTCTTAGCTTCATAGGGTTATTGTGAAGGTTAAATAGGTTAATATGTATAAGGTACTTAAAGCAATGCTTGGTCCCTAGTAAGATCTATGTAAGTGTTATCTATCGTCATTACTTTATTATTTCAATTAGGCCAGCCCAGCTCCTAACCGGACCATTCTTTGTGGATAAAGCTGTATCTTGCCCGCTTTTCATGGTTTGAACAAAGAATTAGGACTCTTTAATTGACTTTGGAAGAGTCTGTCAAAACCATGTATCTTCTCCCATCCACTCTCTAATTTCCTCTTAGGTAGCCTGGTCAGTTATTTCACACACATTGACTGTGCTATTCTCTGTGCCAGGCCCTACATCTTTTGGATATATCTGTACAGAGATAAGTGAGACCCACTTGGTCTCTAACCTACGGGAACTTATGGCCTATAGGGGATGTTAGATTTGGAGGCAAATGACTATGGCATAAAGTCCAAAGGAATGGATGCACACTTGAAGCACAAGTTCAGAGAAGAAATGCTTACATATAGCTCAGGCATCATGAGAATCTTCAAAGAGAAAGTAGTCTCTGAACTGAGCCCTGAACAATGGGTAAGATACCAACAGGCCTGAGCATAGGGAAGGAAGGCAGAAGTACAGGTAGAATGTCCCAAACTTCCAAGCATCTCTTGGAGAATTCTGAGTAAGGAACTTCTCATGAAATCCTGTCCTATCTCCCTGACCCACTAAATCACCTTCGGGCATGTGCAAACTGCTCCATCTCTGGATCTTATGTCTCTGTTTCAGTTTGTTTAAGCTTTTTGCGGTTTCATAGCACATACCTACAAGAAAAGGGAAGATAGAAAGAAAGCTAATACTTTTGAGTGCCTACTATGGGTCACTTATATCACCTTATTTAATTTTATAATCCTGTAAAATTTTAATCTGTAAAACCAGCGTTATTATTGTTTCACTTAAGAATAGAAGAAGCCACAGCTTAGGAAAGGTAAGCAATTTGCCCAAGGACACATAGTGAGCTCTTTCATTAAATAATTATCTACTGAATGTTAAGGGCAGAGGCAGGAATTGAACTCAGGGCACTTGGATTTTGAAGTCCTTATTCCTGTTAGTAGAGGACAGTGCTGCTTCTTTACAAACAGGAAATTCAATTAATGATGTCAGTGTTGAATGTGTTTGAGATTTGGGTTCCTTACCTAACTGCCAAACCTTCCTCTTTCTGCAGTGGACATTCTCTGCTCCAATATTTGCTGTTATCTCTGTGTCCAGTTTTGCAGAGAGTTATCAAGCCATAGCCCATTGCCGGGAACCTCAGAGACCACCTTGTCCATGCCTGGTGTTTATGAAAAATGAGTCCAGAGAGGGTAACTGCCCAGTCCAAGACCACACAGTGATTTACAGCAGAGCTGGAATTAGAATCCTCATTTCGTCTGTGGCATTCAAAGCCACATTTGGTTCATTTTTCCAGGAAGCTCCCAGCTAGACCTGCAAAATATCTCAGCCTGTTGGTTTAAAAGGATTTTCTTTTTCACTCTTTTCATTGACTGAAGTCCTGAAACAGATTGGACTGAACAACTGAGCAGTAGGGAGGCAAAGTAAACAGAATGGGTCCTTGGTGCCCCCGGCGTGTCTGTTGTCTGCAGCGACTCCTCACTGCCTGTGAGGCTGACAGACACAGCTGCTCCTTCGCGGGGTTCTCAGACTCCTCCTGGTGTGTGAAGACACCCGCCATAGCAACGCTGGGACAGGAGAGCTGACGAGTGCCTGTCCTGTGGAACCCCAAATTATCCTTGAATGCATTTGTGTGCATGTGTACAAGGAATGTGTTGGGGGTGAACCTTCCCTACCCACCCACGGCAACAGTACAAATTTAAAATCCAAATAAGCAAGTCTTCATCTTCCCTGGCACCAACTAAGCACCACACTCAAAGCCTGGAATCCTGCAAGAAGATCAAGATCAAGTGTAAGGGGCCCAGGTCCTGTCACTCGATAGAAGCTGAATTACATTCCTAGCTCCAGATGCACGTAACCTTTTGGTGCCTTACATCATAAACCATAACCTCATAGGGGTCACTTCAATTCTCTGAGGTTTGGTTGCCCCAACTGTAAAATTACACGGCTAATGTCTGTTTTGTAGAGTTGTTTAAAGAATCAACTAGAAACTAGGGGTTGCTCTAAGTGGAATATGTTTTACAGAAGTATTTTATTTGTGCAACAATCTGTTTAATTGAGTTTTAGTGACCTTAATGGGGAGGTGCAACCTAAAGTTTATTTCCTTCCTATCCCCAACACACACCATAAATGATAGGTCCTCCCTTAGCACATGCTGTGCCCTCATGCAAATTAGGAGAGTAGTCCTTTTGACCAATTGCAGCCTCAGGTGTGGGGCTTAGCAAGCTAAAGTGCTTTTCAGGAAAAAAAAAAAATAATAATAAGGTGTTAATACCTGCATGCAGTCATAGTCCCACACCCTGACGCATGGTTTGGAGAGCAGGCTGGATTTTAGGGCATCCTCATGTCTTCATCTGGGGACCTTTGTATGATGCACAGGCTGCAAGGTCATCTGTAGAAGCCCTGTCCAAATAAGCTCACTCTCTCCTAGCTGTCAACTGCTTCACTCCTTCAGCTTACTAATGTGGCCTTTAAAGGTATTTGAGTTTGCAACTTGGTTGAAGATTTTGAATTGTCAGGACATATGGTATCACACACTGAACATAGTGCCTTTGACACACAGTAGGCTCTGGATAATTATACTCGTGGAGAAGAAGGAAGGGTTAAATGGAACAACCCATGTAACAATGCCCAATGCATAATTCAGTGAATGCTTATTGCATGAATGAATGAGCTCACAGGCTAGTTGTGAAAACAAGACATAAATCCCCTTGTGAAATGTTTAATAACAATAAAAATTTCAAATTATAGTTCAATACAACAACTCAAGAGATGGCGCAAGTCAGCATATGAGTGTCAAATTAATTGCCTGACCTTAATTTTTATAGGAGTTCAGAAAGGTGGGGGAGATCAATTTGTGGACTTGGAATTAGAAATCCTGTATGGGTTCTTGATCATGCACTTATATATCATGTTCATTCATTTGTCAAATGTTTTCCAAGCCTATATTAGTGCCAGCCAGTCTAGAGACTTTTGGGGCTACAGAGATGTACAATAAAAAGCCCATGACTGCAAGGATCTCCCAGACTAGTGGGGATGGACAGACAAACAGACAGTATAAACATGGTGCTAAAATAACACTGTAAGAACCCTGGGGAGGGTTCAATGAGCTAATGCACACAGTAGATATATCATAAATTGCAGCATTGTATGGATGCCTCTGATTATCATCTGAACACATTTCTGAATAAATCTCCACAGTTTAACATCTGCTAATTCCCTAAAGCACCCACCATTTCTTTTCCACCTTTCATCCCTCTGTATCTCTCCTTCTTCTTTTCTTAATTCTGCCAGAAGCCTGTAAAGGCACTGCACTGGCTGGCTGCTGGCCCTTGGAAAATGGGTAGATGGCACACAAGACTGGAGACAGAAGCTCATAGTTGCAAGGGCAGGCACACACTGGCTTCAGTACTCCACAGAGCTGCCATGGTGCCTTTGCTGAAGGATCCATCTTCACTGCAATCACTCTAATCACCCTGGCAACCGTGCACCCATAGACTCTGGCAACAATGCCAATGATAGTGAAGAGTGTTCTCTTAAACTTGCACTGGAGAGGGAGAAAACACGCCTTGTCTGAGAGGTAGTACACGGCTCTTGGTCCCCTCTCTCCCTCTCAGAAGGGCTGAGCCTGAAGGGATACCCTCATTTCACAGACCCCAGAGCTGAACTCCATGGCCACAGGCCCTGCAGAAAATGCAGTAGAAAGAGTGCAGGCAGTGGGGCCAAGAAGTGTCAGAATCGAATCCTGACTTTGGTATCTTGGAACAGGGGAGCTTAGGCAAATTAGTTTGATTTCTTCAGGTCTCAATTTCCCTATCTGCAAAACAGATATAATAATTCTTACCTCACAGGCTTATTGTGAAAATTAAATGAAAGTGGAAGAGGCATTTAACAAGCAGTAGTTGAGTTTTGACTCTGTCACCACAGTGGATGCCTGTTAATTTTATCTCCCCAGTACTCCTTCCTTTTATCTGGTAAAAGGACTTTCTTGCCTTTGGGGGACCACCTCTCCTCCACTCCATAAAGTTTGGCCACAAGATTCATTCTGTGTCAGACCTGGTCAATTGTAGTCCCTCTAGCAGAGCTTAGGCACATGACAATCCAGGACAAGCCAAACATTTTAGTTTTTGTATAAATTTAAGACTGGGAGAGAGAATATTTCTTTCCTGAGATGATAGAAGCCTAGAGCTCTTGGTGGCCATGACCCTTCCTGCTTCCTACAGGAAGAAAGCTTTCTGAAATGGGGGCAGTGGGGGGAGAAGGAGGGAGGGAGGGAGAGAGAGAGAGAGAGAGAGAGAGAGAATGAACAAGCAAGCAAGAGAGTTCACAGACATGATGACATCATCGATGGAAACAAGCTGGCTTCACTCTGGACTACCAAGTGACAAACGCCTCTGCCTTTACCTTTGCAAAGACAGAATTTGCTTAAGGCAAATTCCCTTTGCCTTAAGCTGGTGATCTCCACCTCTCTCAAAGGAGGTGGGTGGGGTAGGGGGCAGCACTGGAGTAGGAAATGACTGTATTTCTACGAACAGCAAGAGAGAAAAGCAACAAGGTTTCTGAAAAACAACTCTGGCTATGCCTGTAATTAAAATCACATCATTTTATCCTTCACATTCCCATTGTCTTTATAATAATATACATTTTAAAAGGGACTGAATCAATATCTTATTGCATGTTTCCCCTTGAGTGTGGATCTGAAGTGAACGTGGTGAATGTGTGCAGGATGGTCCTGCCTCTTCTGTGGTTTGTAAGTTCCTCTAGGGCTTGGGATTTGTTGTCTCCATATTTTTTCTCCAGCCACTAACTATAATATTCATAATTTTATCCTTGTAGGGTGCTTTGCAAATTATTTTCATCTGCATTATCTCATTTGATTCTCAGGGTATCTGTGAAGGGCTGGGATGACTATTCCTGCCTGTCCAATTGAAAAACAGAAGCTTATTGCAGTGAGCTGAGATCCGGCCACTGCACTCCAGCCTGGGCGACAGAGCAAGACTCCGTCTCAAAAAAAAAAAAAAAAAGAAAAACAGAAGCTCAGGTCCTAGTATCATGGCCCTGAAAGAGAAAGACATCTGCAGAGCTTGTGCAGTGATCACCCAGGTAATGTACGGTACAGAGCATAGAAGGGTCCCTAGATTTGGAGCCAGAAGGCTCAGGATTGAATCTTAACTCTTACTTACTAGCTGGCTGTCTTTGAGTAAGTCAGTCAGTCTCTCTGGTTCTCACTTTTACCCTCTTTCAGTTGAGGAAATAGGGATGATAATTTTTCTTCAAGGATTCTTGTGAATATCACAGGAAATAATCTAAAATAAAGGGCTCTCTAAACTGTCAAGGGCAGCCCAACTATTTGAGGCTGATTTTTATCAGTGGTGAGGTATTGGGTACAGCTAGTAGTACAGGCTCACAGTAACTGACCGTGCACACCTCTTCTTAATTCCACATTCACTGACACTTTGTTGGTAACTTGAAATCGGCCAAGGTGAGGATATTTATACTCAGGAAATTGGCAAATGCCGTGATTCAGGGCTTTATTATTAATCAGGCTTGTTAACAATAATCAGAGTCAGTTGTTAACCAGTTGCCCATGGTGGTGGGGATGGCTGGAGAGAAAATGATACTAATATTTAAGGATATAGACAGACAACTGAGCAAATCCTTAGAGCATGTCCTTTAGTCTTCACAGCTCCTGGGGCAGATAGTGATTCAATTTTTTAGATGAGGTCTTTAAAACTTCAAGAGGTTCATAACTTGCTTAGAAACACACAATAAATGACAGGAGAGATTCGAAGTCGGATCTCACACTCTCTCTGATTCCCATGCAGCAACCCAAAGGCACATCAATTAGCATCTGTTCTCTCCCTGATTTCCAACCAAGCAACAGTGAGCAAGTTTCTATGACCACTTAACATTTAAGATCCATATCTGGACTTCAATGTACTAGTTTTGGAGTTGGAGAAACTAGCTTGGAGAAAGATGGAGAGAAGTGCAGTACCCTGAGTTGGGTGCAAGGGAATGAACTGACTGTCTTGGAGATCTACAGTTCTGGGTCTCAATTGGATAAGTGCTTCGGGGCCCTGAGAATTAGGCAACACCGTTAGGGTTGGGGTCATTTGAAGCACCTGGGCATAGAGAAGGAGAAAGTCAAGAGCACCTGGGTCCAAGTTCCAGCTCTGCTACTTCACCTGTCTGGGGTTTAGCTTTCTCATCTGTCAAAGGGGGGCAATATCAAATCATGCCTACTTTATCTCATTGAGTTTCTGTGGTAGCAGTGGGGAGCAGGATCCTGGAGGCCTCTGGGATCTGTTACGCTATACTGATATCAGAAATTATCACGTGTCTCAGCTAAGAACCTTTCCTCCTGTTGCTAAGAGAGAAAGGACTGTCTGTTTTCCTTTCTTGCCATCTCTGGCTCTATACATCCCCCAACAGCTCTGTTTTCCTTTCTATTTTTATACCTTGAGTGGTTTATATGATGATGTCCTGCATGCTTCAAACTAGATGAGGGTGGCAGACAGAAAACAATCGAAAGGACCTAAACAAAATGAAAATCTTTCCTGCTCGAAATGTTTCCTGCTCAAGAAAAAGACAGATGTGTTCAGGGGCTGGCATTACAAATGCAAGCATCCCAGATGCTGAGAGAAGCTCTTCGTGGATTCAACAAACAGGCAACCCCTGCCTGGTCCTGGACAGGACAGAAGGGTTGTAGGAGCACTCCAGAGGCTCCTTGAAAACCTGAAAGTAGAGAAATGTTGAACATGAAATTAATGGTCATTTAGCACCTTAGGTGCCTTCTTTGTCACATTTCCTCCTCACAATAATTTTATGAGAATATATATATTATCATTTATATTTTCCAGTTAAGGAAAAGAATACTCAGAGAGTGGTAGGAGAAACTCATACCCAGGCTCCCAGGGTAGCTGTCCAGTGGCCTTTATTTCTAGTGGAACTACAGGCAGAGAGGAAGTTGGTGTGGTTATGGAGGTCAGGGACTTGAAAGGGACTTTTATTCAGCACTGTGAGACACTCTGATTGGAGCCTCTCCTTCCACCCATGCCCCCTTCAGTACATTCTCTGCACAGCAGCTGGAGTGAGCTTTTACAAATAAAAATCACACTCTCTCCAATCCTGTAACTGTTACATCTTTATTTAACCCCCTAAACTCCAAACTTAGCATCAAATCAATTTCCCTTACTGATCTTTCCCCATAAGACCAGCCTCCCTCTACACCTCATCTCATGTCACCAACTTATCACTCTTGCTACATTCTAGCTACACTTCCTTCCTCCTGCTATTCAAACACATCCAACATGTTCCTTCTTCAGGGCCTTGGCACTTGTTCTCTCTATTTCTAATGACTGGTTCCTTATCATACAGACCTCAGATCAGTGGTCATGTGCTTAGAGGGCTCTTTCCCAAATGCCCAGCCTGATGTCCTACCCCAGTCATTTTCTATCACATGTCGTCATCTACTTAAATTTTGGCCAGTAGTGATTATTACTATCCAATAGCTTCTTGCTGATTTACTTGTTTATTTTCCGTCTTACTAGAGAGCAGGTTACAAGAGAATAAAAATTACTTGTCTGTGTTCTTTTGAATGTTCTGCCCATCTCCATAAAGTAGAGGTTGGCTCATAATAAGCACACAAAAATATTTATTGATGAGTGAATTGTTACTGATATATAATTACCTCAAGAAGGGCAGACCTACATCGGATGAAGGAAGAAAAACTGACGTTTTGCTATAACTTACCATGTGTCAAGCTCTGTGCTCGTCTCATGTGATTATCACAATTCTATGAGACATATGGTTCCTATTTTGTAGATGAAGAAATGGAAACTCAATCATTTGGTCGTTTGATAAGACCACACAGCTACAACTGAAACCCTGGTCTGTCTGCTTCAGTGCCTACACACTTGATTGTGGGGTGTGCATAACATGTCTCAGAGGTTTATGTACCTGCAGGAGAGTGTGTCTGCTGCTGCAAAATCTTGCACCTGTGAACACCCCAAGAAGGAGGAGGCTGTGTAAAAGCACACGCAGGCCAAGACCCTAGAGGCAGCTCAGAGAGGGCTCTCCCTAGGAAATCACTTTTGCTTAACCCAAAGTCCATACTTCGCAGGGGAGCAGACACTGAGAACTGCAAACGGTGAAGACTGCAGAATGGCTGCAAGTTGTAGACCTCACTGTGACTGTAGCGGAGAAGGGAGTCTGCGAGTGGGTGCTGAGATCCTTCCCACTCAGAGCTCACATTCAGGCCAGGTCGGTCAGGCCGCGCCACCTCCTCGGGCAACAGCATTCCGCGCTAGGTGGCGAAATGCTGAGGGGCTCCCCTATTCGGGGGAATGCGGTAGTGATGTATAAGGTATGAAAGATGTGGCCTGCAGAGAGCCGGCACTATCTCTACTGCTGCTGCTGCTGCTGCTGCTTCTGCTGTTGCTGCCGCTGCCTCTGCTGCCACCGCCACTACTGCTGCCAGCGGAGCTGCTGGGAGTGAGCATCCCCTCTCCGGGATACCCAGCTCCGCGGCATCTCCCGCGCGCCCTGGCCCCACACGGACCTGCCAACCCCAGGGAACAAAAGCGGAGCCCGCTCGCCCTCTACTGCAGCCGGAGGATGAGTCGAGAGGGCTGAGCGGAGAGTGTGGTCCTCGGCGGCTGGAGGTAGGAAAAGATGTTGCGCCCGCCGCGGCGTGGGAGGCTCGAGGTGGGCGCGCCGGGGTAGGGGCGGCCGCGGGGCCCCATCCGTCCAGTGGGAGCTGCCTGGATCCGGCGAGGTGGTGGTCTGCAACGCTGCGCCCGCACTGCCCACTGTGGGTTGGGCGCCGCGCTCTCACGGCCGCGAGAGAGCCTCCTGGGTGGGAACTGGAGGCAGCAGGGGAAAAGTCTGGAGCCAGAAGCCAGGCAGCGGCTGCCGCGGCGGCTGCGGAGGGCTGCCCGCGGCACTTGGCGGCGCGCTTCTCACCGCGCAGAGTGGGCAGGCGGCGGCTGCAGTGTGCGCAAAGTTTTGGGTGGCGCGCAAAGGCGCGGGCGAGGGCCGCCGCACGGAGCCGCCCAAGTTGTGGCCGGAGCGCCAGGGCGACCCTCGGGCTCCCCCCACCACGCGGAATCGCCCGAGCCAAGCGACTCTTGCTCCCTGACACTCAAGCTGAGGCCGAGTTGACGCGCAGCCATTTAACCCTTCCTGTCCCGGGGAAACAACTTCATCCGCGTCGACGACTGGACTCGGGCTAGCTGGGCAGCGTCGAGGCTCCCGGCAGGTTCAGTCCTTCTGTGGTCTTGCGCATTTCCTCGCTCAGTCCGCGTTTTCATTTCTTTTTGTCCACTTCTGTATCTAGAAACCAGGCAAGCTGGCCAGGGGTCTTACCTAAAGTCTGTAATTTTAACCCTCGCGCCATCCGGACGCATGCTTTCTTTCTGCCCTCTCAGCTTGGCTCTTTGATGCTGCTTTGAAAAATGAGATGATTAATCAATTAGGTTAGTGGCCAATTAGGCATAACCTTGTAGGAAAATAATTATGCCCAGCCCTCTGGGCTTTCGCTGATGATGAGGTGGAAATCCAGCCCAGGTGGAGGGGCTGTTCCGAAAAGATAGGGCTGATCAGGGAATTTCTGGGAATTTAAGATTAAAAAGATCCAACTATGTGGTGGTGGCTGAGGTTGTGGGGGTGCAGTAGGAGTGTGTGTGTGTGTGTGTGTGTGTGTGTGTGTGTATACCAATTTTTGCCGAGAAAATTAAGCCTTGGCAGCGCAGTATGAGTGGACTTTGCAGGCAGCCTGTTTCGAACAGCTCAGAAAAGGTGTGTCCCCTTGCTTTCCAAGCCCCCTCCTCTCCTCTCTTTCAGAGGGTCTCTTGCCTGTAAATCGCCTTGCAGTGTTTTTGCTTCTGCTTTGGGAGGCTGTGTTCCAATGAATGCATTTTAGTTTCGTGTCTGAGGAATCGCGTCGTTGCAGACTGAGGTTCGTTACTGTGCCTTCCGAGGATGCACATTTCCCCTGATCATGTTAAATACAGCGGTTATTAAATGGGTGCAAAAGAAAGACAATCTGTTTCCAGGGCGGGGAAGTTCTGCTGCAGAGCGGGGCTTCCTTTTGCTTTTGGAATGACTGGCGGGGTTTGGCACTGCGGTATTACAATACAGCCATATTAAAAAGGTCTTCAGAGCTTGGAGCCCTCCACCACTGCAGCCCCATCTTCCACACACTTCCCTGCCCAAATCCTTCTTGCAGGAAACATGTAGTGAATTTCGTACCTGCACCATGTGCATTTGAACTGCTTCCTGTCTCTATTTTAAGCTTCTTCTATCTGTTTATACATTCGGGTGCTAGATAGTAGATTTCTGTTCAGATTCTGTTCAAAATCTAGAGGTGTTCCCAGGACAGAGGGATTTTTGCAACAGGTCCTAGGTCTGCGTTTTCTAATAATAGATCTCCCTGGCATTTAGTGATGTGGGGCCCCAGTCTCTCCACAAGTGACCTGACAAGGGTTGAACCAAGAGATCTCTGAAATCCCCTGCAGTGCTGACATTAGCTGGTTCTGAATTTTATGGCTTTTTCTTTTTCTGAGCTGAGCGGAAGGAGTAGCTGAGCAGTACACGCAATGTGACAGCAACAGTGCCACCTCGCTCCTAGTGGAAAGGAATGGGGGCTGGCCAGGGCTTATTGGCAAATAGGGATTTCCCAGCTGGAAGACTGCCTGGTGATACTGGTGTGCAGGGACAACTGGGAGCCACACGATTCACCCACCTCCCTCAAAATGAATGGCCACCATTCAGCACTCTCTCTTTGACAAGATTTTTCTTTTCTTGAATCTGGACTCAGCTAGTTGCCTTACAGTGACCACATTTGTGGATCAGATATTTCCGCTAGCAAAAGCCTTGCTCCTTTTAAAAAATGGAATCTTTTGTACATACCGGAAAGGGATGCAGGGTGAGAATATAGGGAGAGAAGAAAAAAGAGACGGAAAGAGGCAAAGGAAGGAGTGAGTGGGGGACAGAGCTAAGAGATATAGAGAGACAGAGATAGCTTAAGTCTTCAAATGCAACCAGACAGTGGGAAAGAGGAAGCAGAGACAGAGAACTAGGTTGGGGGTTGGGGACTGGGGAGGGTGGTGGTGAGAAGAAGAAGGGAGAGATGCAGGAAGGGAAGGAAAAGCAGCGAGGGAAATACTAGCCCTAAGAGGGAGCGATCAGAGCCCACATAAAGCAAGACCAGTCTTACCACCTAGCTTAGAAAAAATATAAAGGAAAATCTCAAACTGCACAGGACACATTCCAGGTAGCCTTACAGCCTGGAACTTAGCTTTGACATAATAAGGCAATTATTTATGAAATACACATTGTACCACAGAAAGTCATGAACTCGGTTTCTCCATGCATCCATGACTAGAGACTCCAGTTGCTGGTGTGGTGTTGGTGCTGGGAGGGGAGCTGTTTGCCTAGCAGACATGCTTTGTAGAACCTGGAGAGAGGGCTCTTGCTTGGATCAAGTTGGGTACTCCATTGGACAGACTGGGTTTCTCAACAACTTTGGAGGTGGTGTTTTTTGTTGTTTTTGTTTTGAGACCTGTCTTCCATCGAATGGACAACTTTTACAATCATGTATCGTTTATTTATTTATTTAACCTGGGGTGGGGGGAATGAAAAATGTATAGTAAACACCCTTACATGCCACCCAGAACTAGCAGTGATGACAAAATGATTTCAATTAATTTTCTCCTCTCCAGCCTCCTTGTCCCCGTTCTGGCCCATCCTCAGAGCCTCCCAGCTCATCTCGTGGCCTTCAGTATGGGCCCTTCCACAGATGTGACACATCTTTCTCAAATGGGGCTTTGATCATGTTACTCCCAGGTCAAAAACATAAAGTGCTCCCTATTGCCCAAGGCATGCTGTTCAAATTGCTGACTATAGACTTCAAGGCCTTTTACTATCTAGCCGTCTTACTCCCTCCTCATGATCTTGTCACACACAACACACACACATGCTCACACCATACACACACACTACTCTCACACCCACACACCTACACACGCACATACACGCACACCTTCTCACACAGAATCACACACACACACATCCTCACATACATGCATACACATTACATTCACACCACTCACATACAGTTTCACACATTCGTAAATACAAACAGCCCCCACATACACACAGAATCGCACACAGCCTTCTATACATATACACAGCATTAGACATGCCTTCACACACATATACACAGCATTACACTTACATCACTCACTACCATACTCACACATGCACACCTACCCACACACATCACATGCAGCCTCACACACACTCATGTCTATGCACTTACACACTCATACCACACATCTGTACACTTACATCTATGCACTTACACACTCATACCACACATGTGCTTTTTATACCTTTGTAGATGCTACTTTCACTCCCTGTTTGGAGAATGTGTTCCTATTCATTTGTCTTGTAGACTCTCCTCATGCATTAGGATCCATCTTAAAAGTGACTTCCACTCAGAGGTCCCTTTCTCTCAGGAAGCTCATGCTCCCTCAGTACTCTTTAAACGCCCTTCTTGAAGTGCTGTGTTACAAGTATCCATGTGTTCATCTCTCCCATTAGAGTGAAATTTCCTTCAACGCAGGGACTTACTCATTCCCCTATTCAATCTCAGGATATAACACAGTCCTCTGCATGAAAGCATATGATTGATGTTTAATGACTGCATTCATTTTAAGAGCTTCTAAAGGATGATTAACATCTTTGACACCTTCTAAATTTATTTATTTTCTCTTATTCATTTTTTTGTTAACAATACTGATACAAACTTTTTTTCTTAGAAACTCAAACAATACAGAAGTGTGTAAAATAAAAAGTGACAACCCCTTCCCCCACCCCACCTAAATATCTTCTATGTTTAATACATATTACTAAACATTGGCATTGCTCCTTTACTTTACATAATATTTTCCTAACTAGATTATATGCAGGAAACTTGCAATATATATTCATATACATCATCTTCATACCTCATACAATACTGTATGTGCAGGACGTGCCCAAAAACTATGGAATAAATGAACAGAGACTTGTTCGGTTTATACTTAAATAACTAGGTAGTTGGGTTTATTTTTAAATAACTAGAACACGAATACTAGTTGGGTTTAAATTTTAAATTACATCAAAAATTGTTTCCTTAATCTTCACAATAGCCCAGTGTGACTGGTGTTGTGATCTTTATTTTACAGATAAAGAAAGCTAGGCTCCAAGAGGTTACATAAAATGGTCAGGTCAGAAAGAAAAACATAGTAGTGTCTAGATGCATTCAAACCCAGATCTCCTTCATTTTGTTGCCTCTGTTTTTTCCACTCTACCCTATTAGTGGTTCTGTGAGCACCTAGAGGCAGGGCATCTAATTCAGCTTCATATGCCCAATATTTTTTCAGAGCTTAAGAGTTGACGGAGCTCTTTAGTCCACATCTTTACAGTTGCCCTTCCAATTAGGTGTCCTTGTCCTTTTGCAGATGAAAAACAGAGGCACATGTGATAAGCTAATGTGATCTGGTCAAGTTCCCAGAGCCAGGAAGAAATGGAAGATGTTGAAGTCAGGTCTGTGAGTTCAGGGCTCATTCTGTATCCTTAGATGTAAGAGGTGATCCCAGGAAGGAGCTGGCCACCTTCTGCTTTCACTTTAGTACAGTGACTGAATGGGGCAGATGGAAGCTGCTTCCTGGAGAGGGGTGGGTTTTGCTGACACTCATGTCTAGGGATGACAGCACTGGCGGCGTCCATGTTTTCTGCGACAGTTTCATTAAGATATACCCTTTTCCCCAATACTGCTCTTCTGCATCTCTTGTTTGAATCAGAACCACGGACAGAGTATGTCTCTTGCTACTTCGGTAAGCACTTGTGGACATAGTTCCTAGTTCTGTAGGTGTGCTGGAAAACCTGATGGCATGGTTAAAAACGTTGGTGTTGGGATAATTTGTCAGTGAGGCAGTGGTTACTGGAGGCCTCCAGAGCTTGACTTTGATAGCATCTGCCTCTGGGTAAGTAGTGGAATTACAACTCTCATTTATTGAGGGCTTGCTGTATGTCAGACACTGGGTTGACCACACTACCTGTATTCTCCTGTTTCATCCTTCTAACGATCCTAAGAATAGTGTGATGACTCTTAGTTTATTCTCACCTGAAACATGCTTGGCACAATAAAAATTAGTAAAGTATTTGCTGAGTTTTTAATGACTAGAGAAGGTAACCAGGGATTAGAGACATTAGGTAACATGTCCTAGGCACAAGTTAGTGCATTGGATATAAACTCAAGTCTTTTTGACCCTAGAGACTGTACTCATTTTGAGTACTTGTGCTTCTTCTAAATTGATAATTCTGACCAAGTGACATAATAGAGCTTGAACTTGCAAAAACTTTTGTCCAACTCTTTTATTTAAGGGAGAGGGATATTTACTATGTGCAAGGTATTGCTCTAAACACTTCAGATACATTAACTTGTTTCATATTCACATTCCATAAATAAGGAATATGAGGCACAGCTTAAAAGTAGAGCTAGGATTTGAGTATGAGTAGCCTGTGCCCTCTACTACTTGGTTATATAAGATTCTGGGACCTGTGTAAGATCCTGGAGTTCCTCAACAGTCGAACCATCATCACCATCACCACAGTCATCATTGTCATTGCTGATGCTTTTGTATCTGCTATTTTTACGTCTACCTTGTACCTATGGGCAGTTTTCATATGTTATTCCATCAATTTTCAAAACACTCCCATATTTCCATGGAAGGGAACTGAGACTCAGTGATATTAAATGAGTGCTGAGAGTCACAAGGCAAGTGAGAGAAGGACTGGGATTGGGACATTGTGTGTCTGGTCTCAACATCTGTTCTCATTTTCTTTCTTCAGACTCTTTTTTTTCACTGATCCTTGTTGCTGCTCTTAAAATTCAGCAAAGCATGAAATGATGAAATTTTTCTTGTGTGTGTGTGTTTTTTTTCATGGTCAACCCTATGCACAGAAGGATAATTGTCTAAAAAGACATAGTGTTTGCATTTCACGGGCCCGAATTTTTCTTCCATTCTACTATCAGGCATCAGAAGGGCTACCTGATGGTTCTGGGCATCTTTTTCAGTTCCCTGGAAATGAGATAATATTACCTGCCTTGTTTTGTAATATGGTGATCAGAGTAGTAAAGTTGTGATCCTTGTGATTTGAACCTGCACTTTGAGAGTGAAAGGCACCTTGTGAAAGATAGAAGAGAATGTTTCTCAGATTGAAATAAACTGTCTTGGGCCACTGTGTAACACTAGCTGGTTTGGGCAAGGAGGTGATCATTACTTGGTGACATTTAGGCTCTTTCCTTGTTGGCAATAGTACAAGAATCCTATATAATTAATAGCTCTTCACTTGGGACTAAAGAAAACCCAGCCATATTGCAGAGGACAAGAGAAACAGTGACATCAGACAACCTCTCAATTTATTTAGCAAAGCACACATGGCTCCCATCTCAAAGGGGCAGGCGGACTTACATCAGAATGAATACCAAATAAAGAATTCATTTGTATTCATAGGCTTTTAATAAATAAAAACAATTTTTTTTTCTGAAACGAGCTCTGAGCCATAGGTGTTGAGGCTTTTTGTTTACTTAAAATGCAGAATACAGCTTCTTATTTCAAAATGACCATTTTTTTTTCTTTTTTGGAAGCTTGAGCTTAGATCTTTGGTGACATTTTTTCTCCAAGCAAATATTTACAGCCAAGTTGGAAAGTGACAAGAAGGAGGGTTTAAAATGAAAATGTTACCAAGCTGAAGTTTACATCTGAGTGCAACACATGGTGTCACCATGGACAAAGTCCTAGGAGCTCAAAATATTTGTCAATTTGTAGAATTTGAAGGAACCAAGCTGTTTTCATTTTTTAAGGTTAACTCTAAAAATCACATTTTAGTGCGTCATAATGTGACCATTTCCACTTCCTATCTGCTTGGTTTGATTCTGGTCACGCAACATCAGCCATTTATTTATTTATTTATTTTTTCTGCTTCTCCATATGAGGGTGAACTGTCTCAGGGTTAATTCCCCATGTTTATTTCTACTTCCATGCCTTTACTTATGCAGTTTTTCCTGCCTGGCACTTCCTCTGTCTTCAACTCTCCGCCAGATCCAATAGTCTCTTAAAGCTGAGGTCAGGTACTATGTCCCATATGAACTCTTCTTAGTTGACTTCACTCAATAGTGACCAGCACTGACATTGGTTGTTTTTATCACTTCATCAACTTTTTCCAAATTGTATAAATAATACAAAATAATTGTAAAAAATGAAAAAGTATAAAATGATATAAGGTTTAGTAAAAACCACTTTAAATTCTAGTTGTTATCTACAATTTGGTGACCATTCTTTCACTTATCTCTTTAGATATATAACTACCAGCATCTGTAGATGGATATGGTTTTATATACTCTGCCTTGTTATGGATATAATTGTACATATTCTGCTTTATTATGTAGGTGGTTTACTTTTTATCCTGGATATCTACTTTTTAATACAGCTTTTTTGCTTGTTTACAAACTGGTCTAACAATCCAGATGCCTTCTGTATTTTCTAATTTCCTATAATCATTTGCAAATATGTACATTCACACACACACATACATAGGCAAGAATTTTTGTCATTGGTTTAAATATGATATCATGTATACATTTTTTGCATTTGTCACTTAAAACACTGCGGAAAACTATTCTCTCTGTCATCCAGCTCTCCTTGAGTCACAGGGTATAGATATGTTATTATTTTCAATGGTTGTATAGTTTTTGATGGAACGATTGTACCATGGATTTTTCCATCATTTTCCTACTGATAGGCATTGATTTCTGTTCACTAATTTTTGTAAATGATACTGAAATAAGCATCCTTGAACATTTATCATTTTTAATGGATGATTTAACTTTTATGGGTAGATTCCTAAAAGTGATATTTCTGAGTTCGAGTGTATGTACTTTTCAATGTTTTAATAGATGATGCCACATTGTTTTCTAAAGAGAATGTAATAATTCACATTTCCATTAGTGTATATGTAGTAACATCTTTTCCATATCCTTGCCAGCAACATGTATTATCATTCTCTTACTTTTGCTGATTTGATAGGTAAGAAATGCTATCTCATCGCTATTTTACTTTGTATTTTCCTGATGTCTGCCAAGAAGGAGAATTTTTTCACATTTGTCATGAAAATATTTGAATTTGCTTTTAACTTGACAGATAATTAATCATTTTGCCTAATTTTTGTTTTAGATGATTCTTTATCTTATCATTTTGTTCAGGCTTCTTTTAGATTATAGATAGTCATTTTTTTTCTTTCATCTACATTGTGTATGATTTTCCTTCCCTAGAAGTTTGGTCTAGTGTTATAATGATCTCTTTATTTATGTGTGTTCAAAGTAGACCAGGAGTTACTTGACAGTAGTGATGTGTGTGATTCATCTCCAGGACGTCATATCTAGGGCAAGGCTCAAAGGGGGTTAGGCACAGAATAAATAGTTCTAACCCTGACTATCCAAATGTATTTCATTTAACAATGGATTGTAGGAAATGATTTGTGTGTGATATCCAAATGTATTTCATTTAACAATATATTGTAGGAAATAATTTATGTATGTGGCATCACATGGACTAAAAGGTTTCAAATAAGCAAAGTTTCAAGATGACTAATGTTCTGAAATAATAATAAGTGAATTGCATACTTTTCTGTTTTTTAAGAGTATGACTCAAAATATTGTAAACATCAGTTATTGTGCTGAGCTATATCAAGAATACTCTTAAGGACTATTTAGATACGTGAGATTATTTGCCCCTATATGTATGAGTAGCTCCAGACATATGGATATATGGATTTTAAATTCTCATATATTTATGTGTGGATTTAAAATTCTCATATCTATTTTTTATACTTTTGTCATCTCTCCTCACTGTCAGATTGTGCTATCATGTCTTGGTAATATCAGTTTATCTGCCTTTAAAAATTATCCTGTATGTTGTCAAACTCTCGAACAGCAAAGGAAAAGAAAAGCAGTCCTCTTCTCTTTCTATTCATCTTTGTATTGCCTGTGGACTAATATACCAGGAACCATGTTTATTGGAAATGTGGATATGATAAGAGTCAGCAACCACCAAGTCTTGGCCTGGGTGCCATTCCTATGAATAAAGTGCATCAGCTTCCAGTGAAAATATAGCTTTGGTTGCTTAGGGGTCTTTTTAGTTTTCTTTCTTTGTTTACAACTATATTCTGGGAAAGTGAGGTTGTTGGATAAGTGAAGTGGTTGCATGCCATCTCAATTAATTAGGATATAGGTCCTAATTAATTAACTACATGTAACCAAGATTTTAAATAAAGTGACTGAAGAGTTCATTTACAATGGTACAAATACGTTTCTCAGTCTCATAAAAATCTGAGTGTTTAGGGAAGAAGCTCTATGCTGTGAAGTTGTGTAAAGTCTAAATTTCTTCCAGCTTCTTGCTCCTTCATCCCTAGGACGTTGCTTTCTATCTCATGATCCATGATGGTGTGTCACCATATCCTTATTCTAACTGGATGGCAGAAAGGAAGAAAAGAAGTCAGGCGAAGGCCTGCCCATTTCTTTTAAGGGTATGATCAGAAGTTGCACCCATAATTTTATTTTATATCCTTACAGGCCAGAATCCAGTCAACTGGCCACTTCTAACAGAAGGGAGACTAAGGAATATTGTATTTATTCTGCATGGCCATGTGCCAGAATTGAGGTTCTATTTTTGGAATGTGGGAAGAATGGGTATTGGTGGACAGTATGGCCGTACCAGCCACACCTACTCTCATCATTCTGGTGTTCCCTGGGTTTGCTTGTAAGCTGGAGTACAAGGCAGCAGTCGCCTACATCTTTTCTTTTATTTTGTTTGTTATCGCCACTCCTACTGTTGTGTGGAGTGCAAAATAGTTCCTCAGCAAAGACAACTTTATATTTAATGTTTCTCTTCTTGTTTTAATGATGGGGAAATGTAGGGAAGAGAATTTAGCTTAATAATGACTTGAGGCTCCGGGACTGGAAACCTTTGGGCTTCTTGGCTGATTTTTCTGTAACTTAGTTCATGTGCCGCCTAGTCCTTTGTTGCTCCACTCAGAGTTGGTTATTTTTATTTCTTATTTATTCCTCATTTTCAGCTCTGAGAGGTTCAGGTGTGAAGACCACATGCTTTGGAAACAGGTGTATTTGGACAACTCTGTGAGAGTCAAGGGGGAAAATCAACCCCCTGCAAATAATATAAGTGAGCTGAAGGTTTGAAATTATGACCTCTTGCAAAAAGGGTCCCCTGGTAATCAACGGATTGCATCTCCTAGCTGAAGTTTCTGCACTCCATGTTCTCCCATTGACTTTCTAATTAACACGAAAGCATCCTTTTCCTTACTCCAGACAGGCTCTGGAATTGGGTTTGCTGTAGCCAAATAGCTGATTCTGACTTGTTCTCTGTTTCCAAAGCACAGTGTGATCATATTCTTTTCAGGAAGCAGGATTTCAAGGGATGAAATTTAAACATGCCCTTTCTTCCTCCAAGTTAAAAACCAAATAGGAGGTAAATATTGGAGTTTGATAAACATAAAAATGTGTATCTTATTTCTGTTAAAATTTGATTGGAGAATTTAGGTTGTGCAGCTATTGCAGGCTTCCTAGGTTGGTCTGAGCTGGATAGCTCCAGGAAAGCAGTGAAGGAAGATCTCCTAAGGTTAGAAGCTCTGAATGACAGAAGAAAAGGAGCTGTTGTATCATGTCAATTAGGTTCTTAGTTGCAGATGACATCATTTAAGCTGAAAGGGATTTATTAAGGGGTGTTGGGTAGCCTATAGCATTCCATGAGCCTGTTCATTCCATGAACAGCAAAGGAAAAGAACAGCAGTCCTCTTCTCTTTCTATTCATCTTTGTATTGCCTGTGGACTAATATACCAGGAACCATGTTTATTGGAAATGTGGATATGATAAGAGTCAGCAACCACCAAGTCTTGGCCTGGGTGCCATTCCTATGAATAAAGTGCATCAGCTTCCAGTGAAAATATAGCTTTGGTTGCTTAGGGGTCTTTTTAGTTTTCTTTCTTTGTTTACAACTATATTCTGGGAAAGTGAGGTTGTTGGATAAGTGAAGTGGTTGCATGCCATCTCAATTAATTAGGATATAGGTCCTACTTAATTAACTACATGTAACCAAGATTTTAAATAAAGTGACTGAAGAGTTCATTTACAATGGTACAAATACGTTTCTCAGTCTCATAAAAGTCTGAGTGTTTAGGGAAGAAGCTCTAAGCTGTGAAGTTGTGTAAGGTCTAAATTTCTTCCAGCTTCCTGGAAGCCAAGCTTGAATGTCAGGACAGATGGCCAGTCATATCATGGGATTGCTGGAGTGAACACAACACTGTTACTAGGGATAGCTGGAAGGATTTTTATCTGAACTGCCCCAGAAGTTACTCTGTATGCATATAGTATATGCCTTCTATCTTTTAACATGCCCTTCTAAGCCTCATGTAAGTATATCTGTTTAGTGTCCCCAGAGTTTTATGTAGTCACTTCTGTTTCCCATGCAGAAGTATAAGAAAGCACAAAAATGGGGCTAGAATGATGCTGAGAGACCCTATATCATGTCTGCTATAGCCATACAAATTTGCTCTCTTCCTGATTTCACCTAAAAGATAAATGAATCCCATTTATTTGAAGAGAGAGGCTGCAAGTACCTCTGCCCTGCTTTTCCTCTCTGGGCACTGGAGCGGAAGTAGGCTGTTAAGCTCCCATCGAACATCACACATTTATTTCAAAACCATCAGGGGCCACAATGGCAAACAGGATATCCCACACTTCTTGGCATGGCAGAAAAGCCCCTCTTTGGCTTTTTCCCTCTCATTCCTTTCTAGTATTCTTTCTGTTTACTATCTGGTCCTCTCCTCTGGGCTCCATCTAGGACACTGGTGCACTATGCCCCATGCCTGGAGGCCGAGATTCTCCAGCAGAAAGATGCAGTATTTTTTGTTTCTTTTTTTTTTTCTCCAAGGAATCAGTATTTCAATATGTTGAGCTGTGTGTCCAATGCTATGAAGTTAAAATATTAAATAGCATATTTATGGCATTGTCTTGAAGAGTGTGGTTGTAGAAATATTTCTTCTTTTGTTTTTCTTTTCTTTTGTTTGTTTGTTACCGCCACTTCTTTTTAGGAGCAAATCTCCCCAGGGGTGTATGGTATTTCTTGACTCTTGGAACAGTTGCTATAACCCCAAGACTTGCCACGTTGTTCTGCCCTCAGATGGAATTAGGTGAATGCGTGTAGCTGCTTTTTCACGCGTGGTCCTCTCCCCATCCCTTGCTCTTACCCCAGAGCTCTGTGTATTTGCATCCAGAGGCATGGAAACATTCCTTGCATTTGAGAGGCAGATTTATTCCGCATGGAGAGTGGGTGGGTTCGTTGCCACACTCTTTTCTCCCAGGGACCCAGGAGACTAGGACTTTGTGCATTTGCTGCCCACCTGCTCTTACCCCAGAGCTCTGTGTATTTGCATCCAGAGGCATGGAAACATTCCTTGCATTTGAGAGGCAGATTTATTCCGCATGGAGAGTGGGTG
>NW_012111142.1:7522548-7554514 GCF_000951035.1 Colobus angolensis palliatus
GCGTGGTCCTCTCCCCATCCCTTGCTCTTACCCCAGAGCTCTGTGTATTTGCATCCAGAGGCATGGAAACATTCCTTGCATTTGAGAGGCAGATTTATTCCGCATGGAGAGTGGGTGAGTTCGTTGCCACACTCTTTTCTCCCAGGGACCCAGGAGACTAGGACTTTGTGCATTTGCTGCCCACCTCCCCTTTATTTTTTAAATGCATTAAAAACTGTGCTAGTCTCCTTTGCATGGACTTCAAACTGCATGAAATGCAATAAATCTCATTTTAGTTTAAAAAAAAATCACCTGGAAGTCACTTGACTATGCCCTTGCTGTCCCATGTCGCTACCCTCTCTACCTGCTGTCCCTTATCCCCCAACTATGAGCAAAATGCCCTTTGTGCCTTGTGTCATTTGACACATTTACCGTTCATGATGGAAACATTGTTTCCTCTGGGAAGCATTCTTTTTTTTTTTTTTTTTTTGAGACGGAGGTGCTGGAGTGCAGTGGCCGGATGTCAGCTCACTGCAAGCTCCGCCTCCCGGGTTTACGCCATTCTCCTGCCTCAGCCTCCCGAGTAGCTGGGACTACAGGCGCCCGCCACCTCGCCCGGCTAGGTTTTTGTATTTTTTAGTAGAGATGGGGTTTCACCATGTTAGCCAGGATAGTCTCGATCTCCTGACCTCGTGATCCGCCCGTCTCGGCCTCCCAAAGTGCTGGGATTACAGGCTTGAGCCACCGCGCCCGGCCTCCTCTGGGAAGCATTCTTTGTTACTTCCTAGACTGGGTGAGGTGACTTCCCTGGATGTAGCCAAAGCACCCAGCAACCACTTCTGTTTTTAACTTAGCATGTAACATTGAGACCCTTGGTTTATCCTACTGCTTGTTTTACTGTGAGCTTCCTGAGAGCATGGTTTATATCTTTGTATCCCAATAGCTAGCACAATTCCAGGTACTTACTGTTTGTGCAAATGAATAAAATAATGAATTACAGGGTACTGCCCAAGGACATGGACTTTGAAGTTAGAACTTGACTTTGCCACCACATAGTTGTATAGCTTCAGAGAAGTTAAACATAATAGTTCTGTGAAGGCTAAATATAATGAAATAATGCATGTGAAGTGCTTGCCAAAGAACACATAGTAAACAATAAGAGTTGGCTATTATTTTGATTATGATAGGATTATCATGATTACTTCACGTGCTCAATATATGGTAATGATCACCAGTCTACTTTCTGGACTAACATGTAAAGTGGTCATCTACGACATTTCTGTTTGCTGTAGAACCACACCAAAATATGTTGAAGTCACCAGTGGCTGCAGAAGAGGAATGAAAATAGACAGAAATGTACAGAAGTCACTTATCAGGCCAAATCTGTGATGGAGCATTTCAGTGACAGTGTGAGAGAATGCCTCTTGACACCGGGTTTCAGTAATGGTACTGTCACCAGGATTTTACGAACAATTCTGCCTCCTTTACATACTTTTTTCTTTCCTTTAGAATTTTTTTTCACTTAAAAAAAGAAAAAGAAAAAAATGACCCCGAGGTGGTACTGAAAACAGTATCAAAACTTCAGTGAAGGTCAAACATTTGCCAAGGGATTGCCTGGAAGCACACATCCTGCTGTGTTCTCTCTGTGCCTGTGCAATGTTAACACAGTAGGAGCTTCAAGTTGATGTCGAAAACCAGCTTGGAATATGGCAAATGTCTTCTTCGTGCCAACCTCCCAGCATAGTGTCTTACATAGAGTACGTGCATTTTCATCTATGTACGTGCAAAATACCTTCTTTTTCCTCTCTTTTCCCTGTGGGTCCGTACTTATTTCACTACATTCAATTCAGCAAACATTTATTGAACCCCTACTGTGTGCAAGGAACTCTACTGATTCTCTCCTTCTGTGCCTGTTTCTCCTCCTGCATTAACATTACTGCTTTATTAGAAGGAAAGGCTTGTGTTAAAGGCAACATGGGAATAGCTGGCATCTACGGGAACAGCATAAGCATTTTTTATTCTGATTTTGTAGAAATATTTCTTGTTATTGGGGTCCATATTGAAGTATAGTGGGAAGAGGGAGTATCAGGACCAAGGACCTAGTCCCAATTTGATGTATGCTCTTGAGCATGTTGTTTAACTTCTCTGGGTTTTGGTTTCCAGCAGTTATCAAGAATCTTTCAGCCCCAATCTATTATGATTCAAAAAACTGCAAAAGCAACATAAAGTTTGGATTTGCTGTGTTAATGTGAAAAGCCTAGCGGGTTTGGCATTAGGAGCTTGGTTTGAACTACAGCATTGACGTTTGGCCTATGTGGTGTTCGGTTTGAGCTTCAGCCTCCCAGGGCCCTTCTCTATAGAACTGGGACACTGCCTCTTGCTTTTCCTGCTGCATCAAGTTATTGTGAAGCTTCAAAGAGACGATGCATGTGACAGTGAATTATGAGTAACAAAGGACTATTTACGCACACATATAATCTCTTATTTCTGTAAATAATCACCTTGATTTCAATATGTTATTCCAATGAGCACTTTTGCATTTGGCCTTCTGGGTTGTTTGAAGGAAACACTGCCTTTCAGTTTTTGTTTTTTACCCTGAAGCAGTCACAGAGTATCTTAAGTAAGTGGGTGCTGTATCCCCCACGTGTCTTTCCGATCGACACTCTCATCTTGGGTCCTAGAGCCTGACTGCATGCATAATGTTTTATTGGTTGGCCTGAAAGGAGACCATTTGTTCCCTGCTAAATGAGCTGTTACTGTGTGCCTATGTCCCTCAGCACCTGGGGCTGTATGCATGGGAGAATCCAACCGTGGATCTCAGAAACCTTTTTGGAAGTTTATTGGAAGAAGGGAGAATACATTTCTCTGCAGGTTGTTCCCTCCCTCCTTGTCCTTGGCTCATTAGTCAGAGCAGTACAAGGTGGGAGAAACGGGATGGGGGAGGAGGGAGGGCTGCGGGCCAAGGGGTAGGCCCAGGATCCTTGCAGCCTTGCTCTCGTCTTTCTGCTGCCCCTGACTGACAGGTGGCCAATTAGCTCTAATTGGAAAGTGTATTGCTGCACATGGGGCGAGGTGGCTTATGGAAGTGTGCCTCCTGTAGCAGCTTTCCCTTATTTTGGCCCCAGGTCTGACCTGATCTTATGGCCTCTAAAAAGAAGACCTCTCTCTCTCTGAGTTGTCAGTGGCCCAGTCTAAGGGCCAAAGAGACGGCTTCTCTCCAGACTGCAGACACTGGATCTCCTGAATAAGGGCCAAGCTGCTCAATTAGCCCTTTATTTGGGTACCTGGTGGACTTTGCAGTTTGGTTCACAGAGGATGATGCTATTGTTATGTCTGTGCCAGATGTGGGTCATCTCAGTCCTGGGTCTCTTGTAATACCCTGTTGATACAGGATGATTTCAAAGTGCAAGAGAGAGAAACCCAGAGAGATCATTTTGCCATAATTGCTTCCTTCACCCCTCCCTGTATATACACCCACACACACTCTTTACTTTATAAGCAGAACTAGGGTTCAGGGCTCCCAATCTAAAAGAGAATATGTATCTGGCTCTCACATTGGTAGAACTTTGTTTCCTTGTCTTTTTACCCTCATAGCCCAGGTACTTAGAAAATTCTCGTAAAATAAATATATAAGGGCCTCGAAATAGGTTATTTTCATGGTTCAGCAATCGAGTGCTGCATTCAGATCCCAGTTCCACCTCTTACTAAATATCTGACCTTCAACAAGCTACTTAACATCTTCAAATTTCAGTTTCCATTGCTATAAAATGGGGATGAGAATAATCAGGCTTACTTCACGGGATGCCTATGGGCATTAAAGGAGATAAGCGCTTGGCTCAGAGCTCAGAGTAATATTTCATTAAATGTTAGTAGTTACCATTTCTAATGAGCTACCTAACTCTACTCCCATCACACAGATGAAGATACTGAGGCAGGATGTGTGGCAAGGGGGTGGATTAACTTGTCCAGTATTACACTAATTAGAGACAAAGCCAGGAATAGATTCTAATCTTTATTTTCTTCCCAGTTCACTGTTACTCATATCTGAGAAGCAAGTCTATCCTGTACTTTTCCTTCAACCAGATAAATACCTGTCTTTCTCTGTTTTCTCTTATCCAGTTCCTCCAGACCTTGTAACTACAGAATCTAGGAATCCACATATACGAGGCTACATAAAAGTTGTAGACTCTGGGTGTCACTTCCTCCAGCTCAAGCCTTCAATGGCTCTCCACTGCCTCAATATGAAGCATTATCCCTTCATGATCTGCCCCAGGCAGTCTGATCCTAGGGAAGCACTGGCAGTTCCTATGTGTGCCCTGCTCTCGTTCACTTCTGGGCTTTTGACATCCTGGGACAGGGTTTTTTGAGTGAATGGTGGTGAGTGACTCAGAGCCCTTCCAGCTTTGCAGAGCTGTGATTCTAGCACTCCTAGGGGAATATACAGGTGGGCCAAGCAGGAGGAGGGCCCACTCCTTCCACGTTGCTGGTCCCCTGCCTTGTCCACCCTTGTCCTTCTCCTGATGGCTGAGCACATTGCCTGCTGGGCAGGCATTTCTGCCCCATATGGCTGTTTTCCACTCAGTGTGAAATGTAATTTTTGCAGGGCTCTCTTGCTCTGCCTCTGAGCATCCTGCATTTTTCCCCTCATGTCACCTACTCAAGGTAGGCCAGTGCCTGTTTACTTGTCAGGGAGTGCCAGAAGGCAAGATCACACCTGTTTTTCTCCCTGTTGTAGCTCCAGTCCTTGGCAATCAATAGTCAATAGATATTTGCTAAATGAATGAAAGAATGAATGAATTCAGGATTGGATCAGTGGCAGGGAAGCAGACAAGCATGAGTTAGGAAAAGAACGTGTGGTCTCAAGTCCTGGTATATCTGACGTCTGTAGCTCAGCTGATAGTAAACATCGGGCCTAGCCTTTATTTTTCTCATTATGTTTAAAACCCACCAGTCACCCAATAGTATAATTTCCTAAGTGGTTTCATTTCAGCTCTGCTAATTGAAGAGAACTGAGCTCTTTTTGAAGGCTGACTTTGTGTGCGGCTGTCGCTGGTGAGAGTCGAGACTGGTTGTCAATCACTGACAATAGCTTGCCATTCTGGAATAATTTAAGTTTAGGTCTTTCTTTCACTCAGGCATTCATACTCTGTTATATGTTTTCATACTGAGCTGAGAACAATCTGGGGTGAGAAACTGTCATGTGTTCTAGGAGCTGAAATGGAGATTTCTTTTTTGATTTCAAATTCTTACGGTCTGTGACTCAGAGTGGCTTGAAGGGAAGATCAGATTTGGGAGTCAGACCTTCTGGACTCCAGGTTTGAATCCTTTGCTTTCCCACCTGCTTTGCTAGCCAGGTGACCTTGACACAGTTTACTGAGTTTCTGAAACTATTTCCTTATACAGTTACGGGGGATGTAAATACTTTGTATTGGAGATTATCATGAGAATTAGAGAGAGAATGAAAAGACCTGGGTAAGGGCAGACCCTGGTAACAGCAGCACTCCTCACCAGCTCCTCGCACTGCAGGCAGGTTCCTCAGGCATCTCATTGTAGACAGTGCTCCAAAGGGGTTCCATATGGTGATTGGAGGTCCCTGGGGGTCAAGCAGACCTGGGTTCAAATCCTAGCCCTGCTACTTCACTTACCATCTGGGAGACTGCATAAATCACATGCTTCTAGAATTCTCTTACTATCAATTGGGGATAATGATACCTACCCATCAAGTTGTTATGGAGATTGAAATTATGTGAGCTCTCAGCAAAATCAATGCTCAATAAATGTTATTTCCTTTCCCCTCCTTCTCTCTACATGTCAATACATTTAATTTACATTAGGAGATTGGGGAGAAAAAGAGAGAGGTGATTAAGAAAATGCCCCCTACTTTCTGCTTCACATTAAAGAGCAAGCATGTAAGCATTAGCACAGTATTCTGAGTCACACCTATCTGGCACTTGTTAATTTATTCAGCAGATATTTATTGAGTCTCTACTATGCGCTACGTAGAGTTCTAGGCACTGAGGTACAGGATAGAAGAAAACAGTGAGTGTGTCAGGTGGCACTAACAACCTACTGGGAGAAACAGACAATAAATAGATAACATGGTATCAGCAATAGTTAACAAATGGGAAGAGAGAAAAGCAGGGAACAAAGACAGAGTGCTATTTATATGTGAATGGTCAGGGATGGCTGCTCCGAGAAGGCGATATTTGATGGAACAGAGCCTTTGTTCTTGCTGTTTTCTCTCCCTGGAATGCCACCACTGTCCCTTGTCACTCTCTATCAGCAAATCTCCTGTCATCAAGACTCCACCGAAACATCACCAACTCTGAGTGCCTTTTCTGCCCACCTTTTGAGACTGAGTAAGTCTCTTCTGCCTCTCTGTTCCCACAATCCCTTTTACTGTCAATATCTTCCATGTTTAACATCCTTCTCCCTCCTTCTTTCTTTAGGCTTCAGTGTCAGGCACAGTGCTAGGCACAGAATTCGTTTATCAAATTGTGTGTGTGTGTGTGTGTGTATGTGTATTCAGGTGTTAGCCCATCCTGACCACATTTGGGGATAGTGAGCAGGTAACCTCAAAGCTGGTCCTGGGGAAGTCTGCTCAACTCTGAGATGTGTACTTTGTCCTCAGAAATGTAGTGCACTATTTCCCATGAGTTAGGCATGCTGAAGGAAGACTGCTTCTAGCTCCATGGCATGGACAGTTCCATGCAAGTTCAGCACTGAGAACTATTAGGCACAGTCTCTTCTCATATTTCCAGAGCTTTTTAATCATTTTTACCTTTTAGAAGCTATGTGTCTTTGGGAAAATTATTTAATCTTTGCAGACTTCTCAGGTATTTTGGATTTTGGTTGGAATTGCGACAACTGGATGTGCTGTTTCTTGAACCTCCTGCTGGTCAGAAGCCATGAAAGACTGGTATTGGTGTTGATTAGTTAAAAAACAGAAAAACAAAATAGCACAAAATAGTTTACGGGAAAGAGCATGGGTTTATAGTTAGACAAACATGGGTTTGAATCTAAACTCTGCCTCTTGCTATTATTTTTACCTGTAGCAAGTTACTTAATCTCTGTGAATCTGAATTTTCTCATATGCAAATTGGAATAATGGGTACCAATATCACTGGCTGCTATGAAGACCAAGTGAGAAAATGTGCAGATAGTACATAATTAAATTTGAACTTTGGAGACTATACTCCAACCGTCCCCACTTGGTTATGTTCCAATCAAGAACCCTGAGTTTATCGTCAGTGTACTGTTACTCAGACAGGATAGCCATCACGTAGCACAAAGCAACTCCTGCTTCTAAACTTGTGGTTTGCTCTCACTCAGTGGCATAATCATTACTCTACAGTGGAGAATGCTATTATACAATGTAGGTGTGGGGTCTCTAGCCCACAGCTCTGCACCTTTGTCTAGCACCCCTGTCCTCATACCTTAGTGGCCTGTCCATCAGCTTGTTTCTCATCTACTTTGCTTGTCCAGTCCACTGTGGTCCTCCCTTGCCCTCTTGCTCATGTGGCAGAGGGGAACCAGCTGTCCTGAGACCTCAGTTCAACATCTGGTTCGCCCATTTGCATGTTTGTGGTCTGAGTCCAAGTCATTTCCCTTTGCTGAGTCTCAAGTTCATTGTCTTTGAAACAGTCCTGCTCTGCTCTGCCTATGATAGAATGTTTGGGTAATAAGTTTAAAATTAGAATATTTTAGGGCTATATCTGCGTTGGAGTATAGCTGAAAGAGCTCTGAGTTTCATTTCTAGCTCTACCACTTATCAGTGGTAATCCTGGCTAATTCACTCACACTCTCTTGACTCAGTTTCCTCATATATACAATAAAGATAACAATAATGACACTAATGCTTCTTGAATTTTACTATGTGCCAGGCATCCTTTTAAGTACATTTGTTAACTAATTTAGTCCTCACAATAATCTTATGAAGTTGGCACTATAATCATCCCCATTGCAAAGTGAAGATACATAGGCACAGCGTATGTATACATAATTAAGCAACTTGCTTCATTAATAAGTGTCACATTTAATTTAATAAGAGGCAGAGGTGCAATTCAGAACCAGTGTGTCTGGCTCCAGAACTCACGGCCTTAACCATCACGCCATACTGCCAACCATGGTGCTGTAATTCCTACCTTGCTGAGCTGTTGTGAGGCTTAGAGAGACGAAATAGACAGTGTCTGTCAATTGTGGATGTTCAACCTGTGTTATACCTTTATTAAGCTTAGCACAACTTAGGATTAATAAATGCTTACTTTGCTGCTGCATTTAGCCATATGTCTGCTTCTGACGAAGCAGTGATTTTCAGGACCAGGTATGTTTCTGGAGCTGTTGCTTTTCTGCAAACCTGAGATGTCAGGAGTAATATACCAGGGGCTTTTACTTCTAAGGAATCCTTGTAAGAGGGTGCCACTTTGTGCTTTGTATCAGTTCTTTGTTAGTGGTCAAGCCGGCTGACTGTCGTTCAATAAGGAATTGGGCTTTGTTGTAGAGGTGGGTTTTTCCTAAGCACAAGGAAGGCAGGGTCAGGTCTGCAATTTTCTCTGGCTCCAGGAACAAATACTTCTCCTGCTCCTCTAAGCCTGAGAGTCTCGAGAGATATGGGGATTGGTGATGACCTCCTGCCTGGGTGGCTCTTACACACAAAGCTGAGAGCAATTTTTAAAGTCTTCTCGCCATTTTGCTCTCTCTTTAAAAATTAAATGCCTGACACCAAGGTGTGTTATTCCCAGACCAGCTGTCCTTCAGGAGGATGGATTGGAAGTGAGAATATCTGACGACTTCCTTCCTAACCTCAGTGGTTTTCGAGGATGGGAAAGGCCACAGGGAAGGAAGGTGACCTTGTTCTTTTTGTCAACTTAATGAAAAAGAAATGAAGCATCAGTCATGATGACTGAGTTCCATAGTGAGGTAGCCATGGGAAGGATGTAGGAGCAATGGCATGATGTAGGGTTTAAGACTCAGTGAGACTGGGAGGTTGCACAGTCTGCATGGCATGCTGGATTGAGCACTGGACTGGGAGCAGAGAGACCTGAATTCTCATCTCAGATCTGCCACTATCTGTCTGTGTGGTCCTGAGTCAGTTACTGACCTTTGTGAAGATGTTACATTCCATGTTTAGAATGTAAGCAATATAGTGGAGTAGTTAAAAGCAAGCTTTGTTGTGAATTTTTAGTCGTACTGCTTCCTCCTTGGGTAACTTAGTTACTCTTCTGTAGGAGGCTCAGCTTTCACATCTGTAAAATTAAGAGCTTGGAGGCCAGGCCTGTGCTTAGCCAGTGCTTCAAATGCCCCCCAAGACCCCTCTGCAAGTACATTCTCTCATTTGCCTTGGTAATCTCTTATTCCTCCTTTAGAATTTAGTACTAACTTCCCTTGGGTGGAAAACCTTCCCGATGCCCCCCATTGATTGAGATAACCCCCATCCCTGTATTTCCATCACCCCCAGTGACTTCACTTGTCATTACACTTATCACTCTGTGAGGTCCTTGAGGGGCTAAGTCTGGTTCCTCTCCAGTGCCTCAGAGCCCTACACAGGATCTGGTTCCAAGATGAAGTCTCCAAATGCTTGCTAATGGAGTGAATGCATTTCTTTTCAGGTCTAAAATTCTGTGCTTCTAAGTGTGTTTGCCTTTATTGGTACCTATTGTTCAAAATGCACATAAGAGATACTGTTTTCTTCTTTCACAAAAAGGTAACAATTATAATTTTTAGGCCAGACAGGGTGGCTCAGGCTTATGATCTCAGCATTTTGGGAGTCCAAGGCTGGAGGATGGCTTGGGACCAGAAGTATGAGACCAGCCTGGGATACATAGAGAGACCTTGCCTCTAAAAAAAAAAAAAAAAAAAGGAAGAAAGAATAATAATCAGGCACGGTGGTATGCACTTGTAGTACCAGGTACCAGGGAGGCTGAGGCAGGAGGATGAGTTGAGCCTGGGAGTTCAAGGTTGCAGTGAGCTATGATCACGCCACTGCATGCGTGATCTGTTCCAGGCGGGACAGGGGCTTTGGGCTGGTGGAGCACGTGCTGTGACAGGACAGCATCCTCAATCAATCCAGCAGCATATTTGGTTGCATTTTCTACACACTACAGCTGTTGTTAGGTTGCCTGCGGATGCTCTGGGCCTCTGTCCTGCTGGTGCTGAGCTCCCTGGTGTCTCTTGCTGGTTCTGTCTACCTGGACTGGATCCTGTTCTTTGTGCTCTATGATTTCTGTCTTGTTTGCATAACCACCTATGCCATCAACGTGGGCCTGATGTGGCTCAGTTTCCGGAAGGTCCAAGAACCCCAGGGCAAGGCTAATAGGTACTGAGCCCTCATCCCAAGCCAGGCTGGCCTCATCTGCTTTGCTTTGACATGTGAACCTTGCACAGCGGGGGTGTATCTGGGTCCCAAGACAGCCCTAGATGCAGGGCTTCCTAGAGTCCCCCCTCCCCCTGCCATATCCACACATGATAATGGACTAAATGAACCATACATTTGTTCTTTTTTCCACCCAGTGCCTCTGACTCTGTCACTGAGGGCTGGTCTCAAAAGCTCTTGCCATTGCCCAGGGAGGGAAGGTTCTGAGCAATAACATTTCTTAAATAATAGTAGAAAAGCAAGATGACCCTGTTCCCCCACACCCCGAAAAAACAATTACAATTCTTTACGTGAATATAGAAATTCATGCTTGATAAAATATTTTCCACATTTATTACCTGACATCTGCTGCCTAATGGCTTATCAGTGTTCGGTTTTAGAAACAATCGAAGGCCACTGTTGGATCTCATCCAACTAGATTTCTTGTTTGACTTACTGGAACTATCTCCAGGTTGTGCACCCTTGCCTTGAACTGACTGTACTGCACAGGGCTACTGCCCCATCTCTCACCTCATGTGGTCTTTTCCATCTCAGATACCAAGCTCTGTGCTATCACTGACTCCCAGGTAATGGACCAAGTCTTCTGAAACCAGTTCGGCTGTGGGCTTACCCTCATCTCAGGGAGTCCACTTTCTTGTTCTGTTTTTAAAGCAACGATGTCTATATCAGGTATGTGATCTCCAAATTTACAGCCTCATAGAGAGAGCTTGCTGCTAACAGAGTTGTCAGCAGGGGCAGGGGGATGCAAAATTGTCCAACAGAAATAAATCTCAGAAACTGTTTTGTCAAGCCATCCAAGCATTATACTTTTGCTGCTGCATGCAGAATACACAGGAGGGGAGGGAAGAGAAGGGGGAGAAACAGTGAGTGGAAGAGCTGAGACCGGCTTGCACTGTGGGCAAATCAAAGCTCTCTTCTCCCTCCATGACCCGCTTCTCCCTGCCTTCCTGGAGGCCTTATGTGAGGTATGTGTGGTGTCTTTTCCTTCTTGGTTTATTGTCTCTCCCCTAACTTTCATGACTTTCTTATTGTAGCTTTGGCACCTGATGAGCTACATTGCTAGAGGAAAAACAAAGAAACATCAGAGTGCTGTGGGTGTGGGGCTTGAGGAGAGTGCTGGACACACAGCCTGAATCCTAGTAAGTAGGCCTTTCTAAACTTCACATCATTTTATCAAGGCTCCCCTTTGCTAATTGAATCTGTTTCTAGACTCCACTTAAATTTTAAATATGTTATTTGTCTGCCTGGAATGCCTTGCTCAACCAAATTTCCTCCAGTCTTCAATACCCACTCTAGTTTTGCTTCCTCCATTCAGCCTTTCGAGACTAATCCAGCCTTTTGCAACCTCTCTACTCCCTGATCTTGGGCAACCTTTGTGGTTGGAATCCTAGAATTGGTCTTTTGGCTCTATTGCCTCCCATTTCCTTCTTTGAACCTTTCTTCTGTGTGTATTTCAGATCTCTTCCAGGAGATTCCAAAGTTGCTGAAGGAAGAGCAATCCTTTCCCAGATATTTCTGTTTGAAAATAATTCTACATTTAGCCAGCTCTACTATCTTGGGCAGTCAGCATCTCTGAGCCACAGTTTCCTCCTCTATAAAATGGGACAATAATATCTGCCTTACAGAGTGCTTTTGAGAGTTAAATGAGTCAATATAATTAGGATTGAGAGCAATGCCTGGTACTTAATGGTAATCAATAAATATTCTCAATAAACACTGGGTTCCTCCAGAAGACATTGGTGGCAGACTGTTCCAGCGATTCAACAAAGGATGACATCACTAAGGTCTGTGGGGTCAGACTGCCTGGGTTCAAATCCAAAACCCATCGCTCTGTGCTTAGAGGAAACTATTTCACCTCTCTAAACGTTAACTTCCTCATCTGCAAAATAAGGATGATGATAGAACCTACCTCCTAAGGATTATGCAAAAGACTTCATGGAAAGCATTTGGCAAAGTGTCTTGTACTGAGAAGTCAAACAATAAATATCAGCTACTTTTGAGGAGGTGGATGATATTTTGTCTGTATTCTTAACAGTGCCATTGCATTCTAGCTGCTCTGTCGAGAGATTTGTAGCTACTCTGTAGATTCATGTCACACCTTTGATGGGTCAAATGAATGCAAGGTTGCAAGAAGAGCCCAAGACTTGGCTTCCTACACACCCACCTCAAGCGCTGCTTTTGTGCCTTCCTTAGTTTGTGACTTTGAGAAAGTGAACCTCTCTGAAGTTTCTTTTTTTTTTTTTTATCATCTGGGAGATGGGATAGTAATGTCTACCTTTAAGGGCTGAAAAAAAAAAAAAACTAGTGCCATAATATGTGAAAGCATTGTTTAAACTAAAAAGTGTGCTACAAAAGATATTACATATTTGTTGTTTTCACTCTTATTACCATCAGCTAAGCAATATTTGTATAGCATCTCTTCTGTGCCACACTGAGCTGGGTCTGAGGAAAGCCCCAACATATTATGAAACAGAATAGCTGTGGTTGATGGAGATACCATGACTTGAAGATGGCCAGAGCTAGAATTCCAGTTGCTGGCAGAGCCAGAGGTATCCCAGAGTGGTTCAGGTTCAATGCAATTAAGAGCTGGAGATGAGCAGTTAGGCCAAATCCTGGCTCAAGCTCCCTTGTGAATTTAGCCAAGCAACATGATCTCTCTGAGCCTCAGGTTTTAAAAAATCTACTAAATGGAGATTAATAATTCATATCTTGCCCCCTTTTTGAGGTTCCTGTGAGGGTCAAATGAGATGACAATGTTAAATTGTTGGGAGCACTGTGACCCAGAACATGTTCTGTGGCATTTCTTGGTGTCCCCACTAGTCTACAAGATCTTGGAAGAGATTGATAGTTGTCTATATTTTCTCAATGCTTACAATATTACTGTCTACTGAGAAGATGCTCAGTAACTGGAAATGGAGAAATAAAGCGCTGTTGCTGTTCATCTTATCCATAAGTGTCATTGTTTTCACCCCCTAAATTCCCTGCCAAAAAAGTGCTCTTCCTTTAGTGAGGTTGCCTTTAAGCTTTACTCATTGAGGCTGCTGCTACTGCTACTACTTGTTACTGCTTATTAACACCTGCTACATTTAAGCTCTTGTGCTAGACACTTAATATGAATTATCTTTAGCACTCCTAGCACTTCTGTGTGGTGGATGTAGAACCTAGGCTCAGACGACCTAGGGGAAACTTCCTCAAGGACAAACACCCTATAATTGGAAGAATAAGGATTTGAACCTGGTTTGTCTGATTGCAAATTCTAGACTTGTTGCCTCATACCCCACTGCCACTAGAAATCCAGCAAGGAGCCCAATTGTCCTTTAATAGCTCACAGTTGAGGGAGGTAGTGGCTTCTCCTGTGAGTGGATTAGAAGTCATTCCTACTTTGAGAATGCAGGAGGTAGGAAGAGCAGATAGGCCAAGGTAAAAAGCTAGGGAAGCAATTCTTCTTTCAAGGGGAAAAATATATGTATTTGGATTCTTTTTCACACATCCAACCCAGCAGAAAATTGGTTTGTGGAAGATGTAGGTCGTGGCTCTGGCCGCAGCATCTGGATGCCTTATATTGTACACTGTATTACCAGAGTAATATCGTGCACTTTATTAGCACCAGCAGGATTGGGGATTCCCATGGGGTCTGTTCTTTGCTGTCAGATGTATAAGGCCATTTAATCTCCTTTATCAGATCTAGTTCTGCCTCCCCCACCCCCACCTCCTCTTGCAGACCAATAAAGAAAATTTCTTCAGATTCACTGGACTGAAAACCAGCTTTTAAATACTCCTCCATCCTCCCCAACTCCTGTGTCTAATAAGCAAGCAAGCCAAGAAGGTGTCAATGCCTTGAAAATCAGCTTTGTGCAATTGAATAGCAATTTTCTCAGGAAATTTGTAATTGGAACGTCACCTTCTTTAAGCAGAGACTAGAGGAAGAATTTGTTGCTTACCCTAGCTAGCTCTTGTCTCACCAAGACACTGTGATCTTTGGGGACAAGGCTAGCATTCTTTCATCAGAAACTCAGTTATACCTTTGGTCCTGGCTGAGAGAAATGGCTAGAGCCACTTGAGAGATGGGAGAATTTTCTCTGGACAGAAACTGAGTACATGGCCTGGCCTGTTTGTGGGTCACTTTTGATGGAACCAAATAAGATATTCAGGATTCAAAGAGATTTGTGTTCAAAATCTCAGTTCTATAATTATTTTCTGTGCTCTATGATATTTATTCACACATGGAGAGTGTGCCAGCCCTGAGATTGGTGCTGGTGGGTCTTGGGATTAAGACATGGCCTACCTTTGGAGAGATCACAATCTCGTGGATAGAAGACATGTATGAATGCATGCTATCAACAAATGGGATAAGTGCAATGGGGGGTCTCAAAGAGGCCCCTGGCCCCGTCATGGGACTCAGAGCAGGAATCTGCAAGGAAAGGATTCCTGAGCTGAATGCATCCTTATGGTGGTCCCTTCACCTCTGGGCTTCGGTGTCCTCAGCTGTAAAATGGGATAATACCCACCCTGAAGGGCTGTTTGGGAAATACACTGTACTATATACCATATGCTTAGCCTGAAGTCTACCACATAATAACTAGTATTATTTAAAGGACACAAGGAGCTGAACAATAGCATGAATAGTCCTTTTTACTTGTATGAAAGAACTGGAAAGCAGTCTGGATAAAGATCTGGGTGGCCTGCATTAGACCCTGCATTAGGCTCTGCCTCTTCTTAGCTGTGTGACCTTAGGCAAATCACATCATTTCTGTGAACCTTGGGCTTCTTCTCCATCTGATGGGGAAAAGGTTAGGAAGATCAAAGAAGATAGTTAAATAGCAAGGAACTTCACAGATTGTTAGGTGTTGTGCTTCTTGAAGGAATTTGTCTTATAACTATTATCATCATAACTTACAGGTCTAAATAATGTGGAAAGGCAGTTCTGCAGAAAGGGATGGATTGTTAGGTGCCCAGGAAGTGAATTGGAGGTTAAACAAACCCCAGGCTTGGTGCAATGAGCATCTATCTGTAGGGCATGATTTTAAGCACAAGTTCTTAACCATGAGAGGATGGGAGGAGAGAGACATGTAACAATTACCCAGGGATTTTTTTTTTCAGAATGCGTATATATACATACACAACCCACCCCACATACCCTCTTGCCCAAGGCTTGTCAGAATCTGCAGTGGGCATTGGTGGCATATATTTATAGAAAGGTGATTACCCACTGCTCTTTCCTAAACTTCAGTTCCACAGTTTCAGAAAGTATTGAAAAGCCCATTGGATGATAAACTCCCATCTCTTTAACTCTTTTCATCACCATTTTAGCCTATTTGCCTGGCCCTCTGCCTAAAGCATATTCTAATGGATTAAATACTTAGTTTCCAGATATGGCTTCTTCATTTCTAGCATTCTATCTGTGTGTTCAGCCAGTATTCTGCCAGCTGGGCAATTTTAAAACTTAGGAACATTTAGATATCTGAATTATAGGACTATGGAACCTGCCGGACCTACAGAACAGGGACATTTTCTTGACCCAAAAATAATGTTCAGAGTCCCATTAGAGCTGAAGATGCCGTAAGATCTGGAGAGGTGCAGTCTCCAATGGTGGTCCTGGCCATCTTTGGCAGAGAGCTGAGAATGCTTTGTTGCATTTGCAGAGCTCCCCAGGGGCACAAAGCACCTGCCTGCACACTATGCCAGTGACCTTTGGGGAACTCTGTTAAGTCACCAGAGCAAATAGCATTGCCCCCATTTCACAGATAAAGTGAGAGGTTCAGAGACGTTAAGGGACTTCCTGGTGTTCACAGAGTCAGTGAGGGGCACAGCCAGCACTCACCTGGTGTGCAGGCTTCTAGGCCACCGTGTCCTGGGGATGTTTTCTGCCGCAGAGGCTGTGGCAGTGCAATGAAATCTGACATGGTTTGCTTGCAAGCATGTGCCAGTGACTGTTCTTTCAGACGGGCCTGCTCAGGAGCCGTTACGGTTTTACAAGCTGATACCAAGGATCTTTTAAAATTCTATTTCTTTCAATACAGCTCTTTGAATCTTTTCCCCATTGTTTAGGGTCAGGTGTTCAGTTCTGTAAGGACCCTGTGAGCAACGAGTGGGCGGATCAGTTCTAGCAATATATATTTGACCCTACTACTCCAGAGGGAAAGCAGCACAACACGATAAATTCTGATTCATATTTTCTCAGGCAAGCTGTATTTCAGTGGGGACTTGGAGGAAAAAGAAAAGAAATATGCATATATGGATGTGCATGTGTGTATGTGTATGTACACATTTGTATGTGTGAGTATGTATGTGTATTTCTAAAAGACCCATCAACAACAGTACACTAGGGAAAACCACAGCTCTCTAAGAATGTCCCTGGGGTAAAAAAAAAAAAATCAATCTTATAGCTTTCCACCTGGGCTAGCCAATGATCACAATGATAATGCCTTATAACTGCACTAAGTTTGCAAAATGTATTCACATTGATAATATATATGTGTGTGTGTATATATATGTATGTGTATAAATGTGTATACACATATATATATAGCAAATTCTTACCAAAGAGGACTTACCTTCTGCTAGCACTTGCTGTACTGCTTTTTATGTCTTATTTTATTGAATTATCCCAGAAACTCTATAATAAGGGTAACATTATCTCCATTTTAAATTGGGAAAATGGGTTTAGTGGGACAAAGTGATTTATCCCAAATTGCATAGCTGGAAATGCTCTAAGTTCTTCAGTACAGAGGATCAGAGACTCCACAGCCACTGCTCTTTAACTTGTTATGTGGCTGGCTCTATAGTTACACATTTGTAAATTTTTATTTAAAATTTAAAAAATGATTATGCTAAAGGGCTCTCTTCCACCTTCCACTTTCCCCCCAACCCCTTGCTCACAGAAGAAACAAATAGTCTTTGTTTTCCTAGAGTGACATCTCCTGGCTAGAAGAAAATGTAAAGATTATCTATTTTAAAACAGTGTTTCATGGCCATGATCATGTTAGAAATACCTGGGGGACTTTCTTCACACCTGAGGTGCTTGGATCCCACAAATTAAATCAGAATCTCTGAGGCCATCGGTTATTTTTTTTAAATATTCAGTTGATTCTAATGTGAAGCCAAAATAGAGAGTTACCCACTGTGATTCACTGATCACTCTTTCTACAATATCCCTGCAAAATTTTCAACCTTCCTTCACTAGAAGGCCACCAGTGACAAAAAGCTTACCATTCTAAGAGACAGCTAATTGTATTTATCAGCTTCTTTTTTCAGGGAACAAATAACCAAAATAAACAAAAACAAAACCTTTTTATCGATCAGGCAGTATCACTTCTGTTACCTCATTTAATACACACAGGCTTTTTATTATTGTCTCAACTTTAGAGATGAGGAAACTGAGGATCATTTATGCCTCATTCAACAAAAATGTACTGACTGTACGTGTGCTAAATGAAAAGCCTATTATAAGCATATACAGACACTGGCATGGCCCTGTCCCTCAGGGAGCTTTCATCAGTTGGAAAGACAGTTATTAAAAACCAGATTGCACAGCTAATCAATTACAAATTGTGATGGGTGCAATGGAGGTGAAGTGCAGAATGCAGTGATCATTTGTAACGGGTGGATCTGGCCGAGGGTGTGTGGTGCAGGTGTGTGTGCGCAGGTACATGTACAGCGAGGCCAGGGAAGATTTACTCAGTGGACCACCCATCTTAGTGAGCTGTGGAGGACAAGTAGAAATTGACTAAGGAAGGGGTGGTGAGGAGCATGGAAGGAGTCAGCTGTGTGCAGGAGGTACTGAGGCTGGAAAGTGCCCAGTGCTTTGGAGGAACTGGAAAGTGACCAGCCAGTTGCCAACCCTGAGAGAAGGAGCCTAGAGGTTGGTGGGAGTGGGGATTGGGCAGGCCCAGTCTGGTCCTGGTGATTCAGACCAGAGAAGCCTTTGCTGGATGCTAACCAGAGGTATTGCATGTCTAGATGTTTGCTTGTCAAGGATGAAGCTCAGCTTGGAGATGTGGATGAGTCTTCTTCCCGTATCCCGTAACTGCCTGCTTTTCTACATAAGAAGCATTTCCTTCTTTCTTTCCTTTAAAAATGTCCTCTGAAGGGCACACCAAAACAAGAGAATGCATCAACAGCTTCCAGTGGGACCGTTCAGTGTGAGGAGGGGAGGAGAGGAGGAACATAGTTGGAAACCCGTAGACAGAGGAGGAGCCTTGGGAAGCTGGGCTGTGGGTTCAGAGCCCTTTTCTCTTTCTTCTAGTGCTCATATCACTATGTTCTTATGCTTTTAAGAAAAAATGTATCTGCATTTTAAATTGAAACACACAGAGAGACAGAGAGAGAGAATGGCCAGAATTGTGGGGGGGTTACTCCTTAGAAAACTATTTGGAGAGTGTGTATAACCCTGTCTTAAATATCTTTTTAAAAACCACCCACAATCTAAAAGGAGTCTCTGATTCACTGCATGTTGATAGAATTTGCTTTTGGGAAGTGTGGATGTGCGTCTCTCAGGAAATTGGGGAAATGAACTTTTCTATGTGTAAAATGCCATGCACAGAAACCCCCCTCTGGAAAAGATGCAGAGATTGTGGTCCTTGAGTATTTAATTTAAATATTTGACTCTGTTAGCTTTTTCTCCCTTCTTCTTCATTTCTCAGCACCCTCCCCCCTAACCAGACAATACACTGGTACTAGCCCAGGTTTCAATCTCAGATTCAGGGGCAGAGACCAGTAGATGCAGGTACCCACAGAGACATGGTCTAAAACATAAACACACTCATGTACAAGTATCCACTGGCCTCCTCACTCTCCCGCACATACACATGCAGACACCAAACACCCACAACTTGTACCTTCGGGAAGCAAAACATGCCTCACCTGACCTGATGTAATGTCCCAAAAACTTTCTGCTCCCCACAGCTGGAATTTCTTAACCTTACCCTCAGCCCTGGCTTGGCCCAACCCTGACCCTAGGGGTTCTAGAATGCCCACTTTAGAGCATAAGGTGTCCTACCCCGGGTGCCTGGGGCTCCTGCTCTGACCCTCGTCCCAGTTCCAGGAATTGGACTCCTAAGCAGGTGGTGTCACCTGGTCATGGTTTTGTTCTCTTGAGTGCATGAATCCCCTTTTCATAGGCTACCCAAGTCTCTGCTTCTTTCGTGTGTCAGCCTTTCTCTCTATCCCCCTCCTGGACTGGAGACCAGCTCACCCAGAAGGCAAGGTTAGAGTATTTTATCCCTGTGCCATCTCACCAGTACTCTGCACAGTGTGTGTGGTAATATACAACACATACATACATAATTATATGTATAATAAATATGTATTTTAAAAATATATAATAAATGCATGTTGAACGGCTGAAGAAACAACTCATACTGTGTCTAGAATTGATGGGTTCTCGGTCTTGCTGACTTCAAGAATGAAGCTGCGGACCCTCGCAGTGGGTGTTACAGTTCTTAAAGATGGTAGTCCGCAGTTTGTTCCTTCAGATGTTCAGATGTGTCTGCAGTTTCTTCCTTCTGGTGGGCTTGTGGTCTCACTGACTTCAGGAGTGAAGCTGCAGACCTTTGTGGTGAGTGTTAAAGCTCATAAAAGTGGTGTGGACCCAAAGAGTGAGCAGCAGCAAGATTTATTGGAAAGAGCAAAAGAACAAAGCTTCCACAATGTGGAAGGTGACCTGAGCCGGTTGCCGCTGCTGGCTCCGGAAGCCTGCTTTTATTCCCTTATCTGGCCCCACCCACATCCTACTGATTGGTCCATTTTACAGAGAGCTGACTGGTCCATTTTACAGAGAGCTGATTGGTCCATTTTACAGAGAACTGATTGGACCATTTCGACAGGGTGCTGATTGGTGCGTTTACAATCCTCCAGCTAGACATAGAAGTTCTCAAAGTCCCCACTAGATTAGCTAGACACAGAGCACTGATTGGTGCATTTACAAACCTTGAGCTAGACACACAGTGCTGATTGGTGTATTTACAATCCCTTGGCTAGACATAAACATTCTCCAAGTCCCCACTAGACCCAGGAGCCCAGCTGGCTTCACCCAGTGGCTCCTGCACCAGGGCCACAGGCGGAGCTTCCTGCCAGTCCTGCGCCATGCACCCGCACTCCTCAGCCCTTGGGTGGAGGATGGGACTGGGCACTGCGGCACAGGGAGTGGTGCTTGTTGGGGAGGCTCAGGCCACGCAGGAGCCCATGGCAGGGGAGGGGGGAGGCTCAGGCGTGGTGGACTGCAGGTCCTGAGCCCTACCCCGTGGGGAGGCAGCCAAGGCCCAGTGAGAATTCGATCACAGCGCTGGTGGGCTGGCACTGCTGGGGGACCCGGTGCACCCTCTGCCGCTGCTGGCCCGGGTGCTAAACCCCTCACTGCCCGGGGCGAGTGGCATCAGCTGGCCGCTCCGAGTGTGGGACCCACTGAGCCCATGCCCACCTGGAACTCACGCTGACCTGCGAGTGCTGCACACAGCCCTGGTTCCCGCCCATGCCTCTCCCTCCACACCTCCCCACAATCAGAGCAAGCTGGCTCCAGCCTCGGCCAGTCCGGAGAGGGGCTCCCACAGTGCAGTGGCAGGCTGAAGGGCTCCTTAAGCATGGCCAGAGTGGATGCCAAGGTCGAAGAGGCACTGAGAGTGAGCGAGGGCTGCCAACATGTTGTCACCTCTCAATCCCCCCTCTAAACAGGACACCCCAACTGCTGTTGGGAATTTGGCCAATGATCACTCTAGCTACTTCCTGCTGGATGGGGCGAAGAAGGGGCCCTGCAGTTGTAGTGTCCTCCAGAGGAGAGCTCTCTAGGCCAGTGAAAGTGCCAGCAGGTCGGTCCAGGGTTCCTCGGTGGAAGTTGTTAGTTGAGCTCATTTGGGGCTCCATTTGTAAGACCATCTGTAGCTTGATGGCCTAGATTCTAGAGGAAACAAATTTGACAAGAAGGTTAAAAATACAGGGCCCAAAGGTGAGTAGCAGCAAGATGGCTGCCACGGGACCTAGAAAGGGGAGAAGCCATGTTGCCCAACTCCGGAGGTTGGTATAAGAGTTTGAAAGGTGTCTGATTTCAGAAGCCTTTTCCTGTGAATGCTGGGTGGCATCTCACACTATCCCTGACTGGTTAGTGTAAAAACAACACTCTTCTCCTAAGAAGGTGCAGAGTCTTCCTTTCTCAGCAGTGAGGAGGTCTAGGCCTCAGTGGTTTTGGAGAGTCACTGCTGCTAAAGAGTCTATTTGGGATTGTAGAGTAAGGATAGATTTCGTTATTTCTTGCAAACTGTCTGAGAAATCCTTCAAGAGTGTGTGGTATTAGGATAATGAAGTAGATAAACTGGCTATTCTGGTTCCTGTAGCAGTAGCCATTCCTAACCCTATAAGTAGGGGTATCAGTTGCATGGCTCTGCGCTGATGGACTTGAGCTTTGAGGGGTACTGATAAGGTCTGATTTCCTGGGGCAATATTAATGTTGGGACATAGAAAGAGCAAGGCGCAGGCGCCTGTCCAGTTAGGGGGGAGGCAGATATAGGTTGATGTTCTACGTAAGAAGAATATGCCTTGGCTAGGTAGACATTTAGAACTTTACCCTGGTGGCTTTTAAAGGAATAGGGTACCCTGATTTTTCTTTACTACTTCCATTTCTCTGTCCTTCTCTTTGACTTCTTCTTCGTCTCTCTTTTTCTGACTCTCTTTCTGTCTTTCCTTCTTTGACTGTCTCTCTGTCTCTTTCTCCATCCCCTTCTCTTTGTCTCTCTTGTTTCTTCCTCTCTCTTTCATTCTCTTTGACATCTCCTTTGTCTCTCTCTTTCTCTCTGACTCCCTCTTTGTCTCTTCCTCTCGTTCCTTCTTTGACTTTCTGTCTCTCTGTCTCTTCCTCTGTCTCCTTCTCTTTGCTAGTCTTTCCCTGCCTCTATCAGCCACTTATGCTGCTGTTCTGCCTTCTCCTTCCCATTTTGATGGCTTTGGCAGTGTAAGACTGCCACCTCCTTGGGTTTTTGCACTGTGCAATAACTCCATAGTTTCCTTGTGGTATTTAATGGAGGTTCCCCCAGAAGTTAGGAACTCCCTTTCTTTCCATATTACAGCATGGGCATGTAGGATTAGGTAAGCATACTTGCTTTCTATATACACATTTAGTCTTTTTCCTTTCCCAGCTCTAAGGCTCAGGTAAGTGCCCCTAGTTCTGCTAACTGGGCACTGGTCCCTGGGGGAAGAGGCTTACTTTCAGGTATGGTTACATCGCTAACTATGGCCCTTCATATCCCATTCTCCACAAATGAACTTCCATCGGTATATAGGTTAAGGTCGGGATTAGCTAAGAGGACCCTCTAAAAGATCATCTTGGGCGGCATAAGTCTGGACTATAATTTGTTGGCAGTCATGCTCGATTGGTTCCCCATCCTCTGGGAGAAAAGTGGCAGGGTTGAGGGCCACGCACATGTGTATTTGAAGCACCGTTCCCTCAAGGAGTAGTGCCTGGTATCTAAGTAGGCGGTTGTCTGATAGCCATAAATTTCCTTTGGCACCTAGTATACCATTTACATGATGAGTAGTCCAGACAGTGAGATGCTTTCCTTGTATTTTGATAGCCTCTGACACTAAGACAGCCACTGCCGCAACTACCCATAAACAGTGAGGCCAGTCTTTTGCTACTACATCAGTTTCCTTACTTAGGTATGCCACTGCTTGTAGGGTTGTCCCATGAGTCTGAGTAAGGACTCCAAGAGCTATCCCAGCTCTCTCTGTGATGTATAAAGAGAAGTTTTGTCCTTGGGAAGGCTTAAAGCTGGAGCTTGTACTAGGGCCTGCTTTAAGGTTTTGAAGACTCTTTCTGCCTCTGGTTCCCATTCTACTGGATGAGTATTTGCTCTCTGGGTTTCCTAGATTATAGAGGGGCCTTGCCATCTCACTGTATCCAGGGATCCATAGTTGGCAAAAGCTGGTGGTTCCACGGAACCCCTGCAACTATTTAAATGTCTTAGGGCGAGGATAAGCCAGTAGGGCTGTATTCGTTCCTTGCTGAGGGCCCTGGTCCCTCTGGCTAAGATTAGGCCTAGATATTTGACCTGCTGTAGGCAAAGCTAGGCCTTCGACCTGGGCACCTTGTACCCTTGATTAGCTAGACAGTTCAGGAGATCTTGAGTAGCCTGCTGGTATGAGACTTCCGAATTGGGAGCCAAAAATAAATCATCCACATACTGAAGGACCAGAGTGCCTGGACTTGAGAAGTAGCCTAGATCTTGGGCCAGTGGCTGACCAGACAGATGAGGACTATCCCTAAACCCTTGGGGCAAGACCATCCATGTAAGTTGGGACATGTGGTCTGTGGGATCCTCAAAGGCAAAGAGAAACTGGGAGTCAGAGTGCAGGGGAATACTAGAAAAAGGCATCCTTGAGGTCCAGAACCATGAACCATTCTGCTTTCTCTGGTATTTGAGAGATCAGGGTATAGGGGTTGGGTACAACTGGATATAGAGGAATTACTGCTTCAATGATGAGTCTAAGATATTGCACTAGTCTCCACTGACCTTTTGGTTTTTCTACTCCTAGAATTGGGGTGTTGCAGGGACTGCTGCATTTCCTTACTAAGCCTTGAGCTTTTAAATGTTTAACAATATCCTGTAATCCATTATGAGCTTCAGCCCTAAGGGATATTGCCTTTGTTAAGGAAAAGTAGTGGGATCTTTGAGCCCGATTTGGACTGGGCGGGCATTTTTTGCCTTTCCAAATTGTCCTTACAATTACCAGACTTCAGGGTTGATTCCCTCCTGAAGTAGGGGTATAACAAATGGATAACTTGTTCCGCGTATTCATGTAGATAATAGGTCCAGCCTTGGCAAATATATCCCTCCCTAATAAGGGTATAGGATTTTCAGGCATAACAAGAAAGGCATGTGAAAAGAGCAAAGTCTCCCAATTACAACTAAGGAGGTGGAGAAATACCTGGTTACAGGCTGTCCCAGGATTCCTCAGATGCCACCAGACCTTGAGGACAGTCATCCAGGACAGGAGATTAACACTGAGAAGGTTGCACCAGTGTCCAGGAGAAGTCAATTTTCTGGCCCTCAATGGTTAAATGTACCTGGGGCTCAGTGAGGGTGATGACATGAGCTGGTGCTTGCCCTGGGCACCCTCAGTCCTGTTGTTGGATCATCTGATTGGGGGCTTCTGACCCAGAGAACCTTCATTCTCTGGGGCAGTGCACCTTCCAGTAACTGCCTCGGCATAGTGGACATGGATGAGGGGGCAGCTTGTTTCTCATTGGACAGTCTTTTTAAAAGTGTCCTAGTAAACCACACTGATAACAAGCCTTACTATGTAATTGTCCTGCTCCATTTTCTGTCCTCTCTGTACCACCAAGGTTTGTTTGTCTGAGGGCCATGACTAAGGCTGTGGCCTTTCTCTGATCTTGCTTTTTCCTTTTGGGCCTCTTCCTCTTGGTCCCTATTATAGAACACCAAGGTTGCCAGGTTTAATAATGCCTCCAGATTTTGTTCAGGGCCCAGGGCTTGCTTTTAGAGTTTTCTCCTGATATCTGCGACTGATTGGGTAATAAACTTATCTTTTAGAATCAATTGACCCTTGAATGATTCAAGGGACAGGGAGCATATTTTTTTAAGGCCTCCCATAGCCACTCAAGGAAGGCAGAAGGATTTTCTTTCTTTCCCTGAGTTATGGTGGACATCATTGAATAATTCATGGGTTTTTTCCTAATTCTCCTTAGTCCTTCTAGAACACAGGTCAACAGATGTTTACAACTCCAGTCCCCATGATCTGAGTCAAGGTTCCAGTGGGGGTTCATACTCGGGATGGCTTGCTGACCGGTAGGGACTGTATCCCTTTCTTCGGCTGTCATTCTATCATTTACTTGACTAAGATACCAGGTGTCTCCAAACTCTCAGGCTGCAGCTGAAGACTCATTCTTTTCATTAAAGGCCAGGGCTTGATCTAACAGTAGCATGACATCTCTCCAAGTGAGGTCAAAGTTTTGCCCTAGACCCTGTAGGACATCTATGTACCTATCAGGATCATCTGAAAACTTCCCAAGGTCTGCTTTGATCTGCTTTAAATCAGAGAGGGAGAAGGGGACATATATCCGGGTTGGGTCAAATTCCCCTCCCCTTACAGCTTGAAGGGGACATAACCAATAGCCTGGGAGGTTTTGTGGTCCTTTGGAGATTTCTTTGCTTATTTCCTTCTGGGCGGGGGAGATTAAAGGAGGCGTGTCATTAATAGGAAGGGGAACTATAGGGAGGCTAGGATATGGGGGTAAGCTGAGAGGTCCTCCTGTGAGATGTAAATTGCAAGCTTTGCTTAGTTGTGTATTCTCCTTCAATGAAAAGAAAGCTTGGACATAAGATATTTCACTCCATTTGCCTTCCCTCTTACAGAAAAGGTCAAGCTGCAGGATAGTATTATAATTTGTACTTCCCTCAGGTGGCCATTTTTTCCCATCTGGGAGAGAATATTGGGGCCAAGCCATAGTGCTGAAAAAAATGAGCTGCCTCTTGTTCAGGGTTTGCGGGTCAAATTAGTCCCAGTGGCTTAGGATGCACTTCAGGGGTGAGCCTGTTGATGCCTGAGTGTGTTCCACCTGAAAGACAAAACCGCTTGTGGTTTTGGTTTGTTTTGTTTCTCTCTCTGCCCAAGAACCCGCAATGGTCCCTGGACCCTGCTGATTGGAATAGGTGCACTCACCAACGCAGCAGCAAAAACAACCCCTGCCCAAGAACCCGCAACGGTTCTGGGACCCTGCTGATCAGAATAGTTGTGCTCACCAACGGAGCAGTAGAAACACTAATTTTCCTCTTAGACCACAAAGAGGACCAAGGAATGTTGTATATAGTGGCCCTTACCAATGCATTCTCAAAAACCTGCACCCTTGCCTGTCCTCCTAGACCACAAGGAGGACCGAGGAAAATCAGATTTAGTGGCCCTTACCGATGCATTCTTGAAAACCTGTTAGAGTCCTAAGCATTCTCCTGTTAGTATTGGCACCTTACGCCTGTCCTATAAAGATGTTATGCCCCCAAAATTAAGTGGAAGGCCCTACCCTGAGGGAGGGAAGGGACCTCCAGGGTTGGAAGAGTGACACCTTTTGTCCTCACTTATATGAACAGGAAGGATACAGTTGCTGAGGCTCACAATATCCTAGCTTCAGGAATAGCTTTTGTTAGGCCTGCTTGTTTGAGGAGGATCCTAAAATTCCAGATAGTCCCCACTACAGTGGGGCTTTGGGCAAAAATTGTGTCTTTCTGATTGGTGAGCCTGGGTGCCAGAGAAGGTAACAGAGTCCTGGAGTTTATACTAGAAATTGTTCTTACAGGAGAAACTAGAAAAGCATCAGAGACAGGGAGTGATTTTTAGAAGCGGGAGTAGCCTCAGAGAAGAGAGGTGAGAGGAAGTTTGTCTTGCAGGCATTAGGGCCCAGGGGGCAAGGGTCAGGATAGATAGGATAGATGGATGAGTCTTGCTTGGGTGACATGCCTTTGAGAGTTCCGCTCATGGCCACAGGGTCAAGCAACCTGTTGTCGGGACCCTGGAGCTGCATGACTTTCCTCTCTGTCGACCCTCAGCTCATCCCAGAAGTACAGGAAAGTGGAAGCTGGTTCTAGGCAAACCAACACTCCCAACTCCGAAGAGTCAGGGGTTGTTAGCCCTTTTCCAGAAAGGCTGACACCCGTGTCTTCAGTCCAGTGGCAGTGCTAGTCACTTTTAGCTGGCTGACAGGTGCCCAATATTTAACCCCCAAACTCTAAGGAAAAATAGGACAGAACAGCAGGCAAAAGGGGTCCAGTGATACTGCTTGGTGATAGGTGACAGTCTCACCACTCGGCAACAGGTGATGGCCTCACCGCTTGGCGGTAGTCTCACCGCTTGGCGATAGGCAATAGTCCCTTTGTGGTCGCCAAAATGTGTCCGGAATTGGTGGGTTCTTGGTATCACTGACTTCAATAATGAAGCTGCAGACTCTTGTGGTGAGTGCTAAACTTCTTAAAGATGGTAGTCCGGAGTTTGTTCCTTCAGATATTCAGATGTGTCCGCAGTTTCTTCCTTCTGGTGGGTTTGAAGGTCTGCAGCTTCACTCCTGAAGTCAGCGAGACCACGAACCCACCAGAAGGAAGAAACTGGACACATCTGAACATCTGAAGGAACACACTCCAGACTACCATCTTTAAGAACTGTAACATTCACTGCGAGGGTCCGCGGCTTCATTCTTGAAGTCAGCGAGACCAAGAACCCACCAATTCCAGACACAATACTATTTCAGAATTATATTAGCACTCATTTTCTGTAAAGCTGATGTAGTACCTCTATTAACTGATTGATTGATTCATTCATTCAAATATTAACAGATATTTATGAAGCATATACCAAGTGCCAGGCTCTGTGTTAGGTATCATGGGGAATGTGCATAAAGTGCTTAAAAAGTGCATGCTACATAATAAGCATATTATAAATGCTTGTTAAAAAATAAAGTAGATGGAATGAGTCATGATGCCTACAAGTTAGGTGGGTGGTCTGTATCTTAGTTTCTTCATCTCTAAAATGGGAGTATAATACTCCTAATATCCCAATGCAGTTGTAAAGATTAAATCAGATGAGTCAGTAAAGTTCCTATCATGGCTGCTGGCAAACATTGGAACCTCCAGAAATACTTGACAAGGCGAGGAAGCAAATAACTGTGTGTAAATGACTGAATGAAGGGTTGAGTGTAGGAAAATGAATAAGTGGGTAAAGGAATGAATGATGTCCTCCTCCCCGCTTGCGTATCTTTCCAGCCAATGCTGGGCCTGCTGACCTTGTCCTCTGGGCTGCCCCTGGGGCCTCCTACCATTCTACTCTGCAGACACCAGACTTCATCCCTCTCTACTTTCTGAGTTCTGGTCTGCCTTCAGCCTCCAGGTCCTGCTTGGGCCCTTGAGTACTCACCTTTAGTCTGAGAAGGGACAGAGTCGAAGGAGCACAAGCTTTGGAGCCAGGTAGACTTGGACAAGTTTCTTATCCTTTCCCAACCTCCATTTTTTTTTCACTTGTAGAATGCAGGCATAAACACCTGGGGCTATTTGGGGAATTAATGTGTAGAAAGTATATAAAACATACAAGATGCTTATACTAAGTATTACATGCTTGCTGAAAGACTTTTGCCAAAATATAACTGTTTAGATCACACTTCAATTCTAGTTATCCAGAATTGAATCCCAATTTTGGGACCCCTGAAAGCATCCATATGAATTCAGCCCCCTTTGTGTTGTGTAGAAAGAAAAGCAAAAACATGTATACTGTTTTATAAGCCATCAAGCCTTCTGATTTTTCCCTGAATCAGACATTCAAAATATCTTTTCAGTGTCAGTTTCTCCTGCAGTTTCTGCCTTGAAAGAGCATAATGATCTGTTGCTTTCCTTTTGGGTTGATTGTTCTGTAAGAGTTACAATCCTTGCATTAGAGAAATGTAAATCAAAACCACAATGAGATACCATCTCATGCCAGTCAGAATGGCAATCATTAAAAAGTCAGGAAACAAAAGATGCTGGAGAGGATGTGGAGAAATGGGAATGCTTTTACACTGTTGGTGGGAGTGTAAATGAGTTCAACCATTGTGGAAGACAGTGTGGCAATTCCTCAAGGATCTAGAATCAAAAATACCATTTGATCCAATAATCCCAATACTGGGTATATACCCAAAGCATTATAAACCATTCTACTATAAAGACACACGCAGACGTATGTTTATTGCAGCACTATTCACAATAGCAAAGACTTGGAACTAACCCAAATGCTCATCAATGATAGACTGGATAAAGAAAATGTGACACATATACACCATGGAATACTATGCAGCCATAAAAAAGGATGAGTTCATGTCCTTTGCAGGGACATGGATGAAGCTGGAAACCATCATTCTCAGCAAACTAACTCAAGAGCAGAAAACCAAACACCACATGTTCTTACTCATAAGTGGGAATTGAACGATGAGAAGACATGGACACAATGGGGAGAACATCACACACTGGGGCCTTTTAGGGGGTGGGGGCTTAGGAGAGGGATAGCATTAGGAGAAATACCTAATGTAGATGACTGGTTGATGGGTGCAGCAAACCACCATGGCACATGTATACCTATGTAACACACCTGCACATGTATCCCAGAACTTAAAGTATAATAATAATAATAATAAAAAGAGTTGCAATCCATCCATCTGTTGATCCATCCATACATCTATCCAATCATCCATCCATCCATCTATCCATGCATGCATTCATTCAATTCAGAAGAACAGAAGGAGGTCAGAGTTGCTGCAGTAAGGTCTGTAAGTGTGTGATGGGTGCTGGGGTTAAATTCTAAAACTGCATTCTCAAAAGAAGTCTGCTGGTTGCACTAGGATCTCTAGCACACTCCAGAATCCCACTCTAATGTACTGAAAAAGCATCTTTGGGGCTGAAACTCACATCTTAAACCAGCATCTCAGTGGCTTTTATGCAGCTTAAGTTTCAAAATCACCCACTATATCATGGAGCATTTTCAATATCCTTCCAAAGAACTTGAACTTGAGGCTTCCCTCAAGAAGTAACTGAAAGGCCAGCTAGAGATGGTAGAACTTGGCTTATGAATGAATCACTTGAAAACCTTTATTCATGTACTCATTTAATAGAGTGCAAAATCTGCACCAAGCACTGTTTGGTTGCTGAAAATGTATCAGTGCAAGGGCTGATAGGGTTCCTGCCTTTAGGAGGCTAACAATCTAATGAAGAGAGACAGTGAACATCTAACACATATATTATATATGTCTTTTAGAAATATTAATGTTGTAAAAACAACAACAACAACAACAAAAATAACCAAAATAAACCCCAAAAACAAACAAACAAAAAACACTATTATGGAGTGGACCAGAGGTTGCCCAGGATTGAGGGCTGCCTTTTCCATGTCTGTGTGCTCAGGCATCTCTGAGGGAAGGAGGTCGTTTGACCTGAGACCTGAATGACAAGAAGGAGCCAGCCTTGCAAGGATCTTGGGGAAGAATTTTAGGTAAATCGAAGGGCAAAGACAGGGACCCAGAGGTACAAAAATATTTCAAATGTGCAAGAGACACGTAGAAGGTTGGGATGATTATAGCCTAGAGAACCAGCAAGAGGATGATAGAAGAGGGAGTCAAAGAAGTCAACCTTATAAAGCATGCAGTTTTTATGCTAATGGTTTCAGTAAGGCCCATTTCTGCAGATGTATGGGCAAGGGGAGGACAGCATCTCTCCAATTGCCCTTTGATGCATTGACTTATCTGATAGAGGCCCTCTGAAACCTGCCCATGCTGAAAATCCTACTGCTGGAAGGAAAACCCCAGCTCTGACTTTTTACCTCATGCGATTAGATTTTCCAGGATTGCCCACTCACTCTAGGTAGAGGCCAAAGAGCACCATAAGGCCACAGTGGCCTGCCGCAAGAGCAGTTACTTTGAATTTGCTTGTCTGGAAATGGTGATCTTAGTCAAAAGCTTAGCCATGATCTAACATCAGACATAATCTCATTTGAAAAGAAATGTTGCAAAAATATTGTTTGTACAAGCCTACTGCTTCTGAACGCTAGCAAGCTTGTAAACAAGAATTGAGAGGAGTAGAGAAACTAATCCATGCATTTATTTATTATTCAACAAACCCTAAAAGCTGTTACTGAGGTCACCCAGGATTTCTATGTTGCTCAATCCAGTGATCACTTTTCAGAACTCATTTCACCAGATGTCCAAGCACAATTTTATATAGGGGACCACTCCCTCTTTCTTGTTTTCTTTTGGCTTTTCTCTGCCACACTCTCCTGGTATGTGCAGCCTCCCTGGCTTATCTTTCTGAATCTCCTTTGTCAGCTTTTACCTCCAAGTGCAGCCCCTAAATGCTGATGTTCCTTGAGACTTAAGCATAAGTCAGCCAGTGATAAGCAAAAGGTTTGAATAGGGTAATATACAAGCACACAGCAGGGGAACTTTTTTCACATGGGGCTTCAGTGAGGCATCTAGTTCAGAAGCTTCATGAAAAAGAGTTACCCAACTGAAGGAGGAGACAGAATAGCCCAAGCAAAGACTTGGAGGCTTTAATGGCAGGGCATGGAATGTCACAGAGCCAGAAGTTTATGACAGGAGGCTGCAGAAAATAAGGGTGGAAAGGCAAGCAGGAAGAGGTAGATGAAGACTTTTTTCCCCCTTAACTATGTTGAGACATTGAAATGTTTTAACCTGGAGGGTGACATGTTTTGCCTTTCAGAGGCAGTGTAAATGATAGAGTTAAGTAGGTGCAAGACTCAGGCAGGATTACAATTAAAAGCCCTTTGGAGTAATTGAGGTAAGAGATGATATGGCTTGGCCTAAGGTTATGGCAAAGAAACAGAGAAGGGTGGATGGATTCCAGTGGACGGGCATGGGAAATAAGTAGGAGGTGAAGTCATCAGACATAAATATTGTTGAATGAGGAGTATAGGTACTGAAGTCCCAATTTAGGAAAGCACAAAGTGGTAGACTACATATCCAGACACTTCTGTAATTCAAGAAAGGAAGTTGGCTTTGTCCAAACTTATATGACTGATATGGTTTGGCTATGTCCCTACCCAAATCTCATCTTGAATTTTAGTTCCCATAATCCCAGGGAGGGACCCAATGGG
>NW_012111142.1:7554564-7587191 GCF_000951035.1 Colobus angolensis palliatus
GGGGAGTTTCCTCCATGCTGTTCTCATGGTAATCAGTGAGTTCTCACATGATCTGATGGTTTTATAAGGGGCTCTTCCCCGCCTTTGCTCTGCACTTCTTGCTGCCACCATGTGAAGAAGGATGTGCCTGCCTTCCACCGTGATTGTAGGTTTCCTGAGGTCCCCGCCCTGAGCCATGCTGAACTGTGAGTCAACTAAACCTCTTTCCTTTATAAATTACCCAGTCTCGGGTATGTCTTTATTAGCAGCATGAGAACAGACTAATACAATAACCCTGCCTTTAATAATAAGACTTAAAAATCTCTCTTTATGAAATGTCTGGATTGGAAAAGGCCTCAGTGATTCTCAAAACCCTCTTAGAGATGTGAAAACTGAGGCAAACAAAAGAATCAGTTGCCTAAAGCCATGTAACTCTTCACTTTTATTCCTTATACCAAATTTGACCTCTACAAATCAGATCACATTGACTTTTTCAGATCACTGTAGATTCTTCCTAACATCAAGTCCTTACCTGAAAATACTGATCTGAAAAACACAGCTGCAGTGTTACATCTATTTTGTTTGTTTCCTTTTTGGAAGTGATTTTAGCTTTTTAAATGGGCTCTAAGAACCAGCATTCTGAGGCAACAAAATATCAAGTGAGGGTTGAGGTTTTCTTAACTCTGTTGGATCTGGAACACTGATAACTCCACCACCTCCCACCAGTTCTGTTTGTCTTATTTAACTAAAAGTTTTTAACAACCAGCTGATGTGTTCCCAAATGGAACTTGAATCAAAGGAAATTAGAAATCATTCCAATGAAATGTACCCTGGTTCACTCCTTCTGTCTTCATGAAGTTTTCCTCCTAATTAGGGGCAGGGTGATGAGAAGAACAGAAAGTCTTGAAGTGCTGAATACTCCATTAAGTTAATATAAGATAAGATGGGTTTAAGTTTCCCCGACTAGCTGCATTTATCTTAATTTCAGAGAGCTTAAAGAGTGGTGGAGATGGTATTTCCATAACACTGAATATGCCTAAGAGGTGAAGGAATAATGGTAGGAAGATTTGTGCAAACTTCCTAAAGTAAACCAGCCAGATGGCCTGGATATCAGGGCCTCAGACAGAATTACCTGAGGATGTGAATACTGTAGTGGTTAAGAATGTGAACTTTGCAGGTCACCTCTATGAATTCAGTTCCTCACCTACTCGTTACTGTGTGGTCTTTGACATTTTATCTCACTTTTCTATGACTTGCTTTACTCATCTGTAAGATGGGTATAATTATGCCTACATCACAGGATCATTTTTGGATTAAATGAGCAATAAACAAGGCAATCCATATAAAGCACATAGTATATAATACTTGGTACGTAGTGGGTATTCAATCTGTTCTTTTCTGCTGCTGTAAGAGACTTTCACTGGAACCAAGGAAGGAGGAAGTGGTTCATTAACAACTGGCCCAAGGAGAATACACTCTGCAGGAAACTTCAGGGTCATTAAACACCAATGGAGGTAACAAGACCATTAATTTCCCAGGGTTTCCTTTATTGAGCCACACAGTGAGGTGATGCTTAACCCAGCAGGAGGGGAGGGGTTTGGAGTGGGATCTGGGGACCAGGGGATCACAGCTATTTTGTAAGGTTGTGAAATGTGAAATGCCAGGATTGTGCACTCCCTGTGTTGGCCTCGTGGATCATCCCCAAGGACAGAGCATCTGAAAACCATTTCTATGTGTTTGTTGCAGGCAGTGATGTGTAGAGTAAAGAGCACTGACTTTGGAATAAGAGCTGACTATGAATCCCATTTCCACTATCACTAGCAATGAGACCACAGGAAAGTGATTTCACCTCTTGTTGCCTCAGTTTTTTATCCAAAAAAGGAGAAAATAATGAGTTGTTTTAAGGGCAGAATTAAAGAGATACAGGAGAAAGCACTCTGAGAATATTTTCTTCTTGGAATATTTTTTAAACCTTAAAGTCATAGGCAATGGAAAACATTATCTTATTACGATTGTAGCAATTTAAACTTGTGTCTTTTCTCACTTCTTTGTATTAACCTTCTCTTTCTCCTTCATTTGTTGCTTGGAATAAGTAGGTGTGTGAGTTACTGCTAGCAATTTTCAAGTGGCTAAAATCCATTGCAAAACTCACAAAGTGAAGAGCAGGTGCAGTGTGATCATCAGAATAAGTTATTTTATTGGAATGAATTTCTAAATGTGAAAAATCAATATCACTTCAGAGAAAATTTCTGGAAGAACTGAATAGACCCACATATTACCATATTGATTTGAATGGAATGCCTAAAATAATTTTAGCTGTTATTTTTTAAGCAACTAGAACAAAGGGAGATTCTATAAGTTACACAGATGACTGTGTCAGACAGCGGAGATGTTTCTTTTTCAAGATAAATCTTGATGTATAGATAGCTCTTAAGACATTTTTACAAGGATTCAGGCAGCTGACCCATGTTCTTACCATGGTTCATGAGACTCTTCAACTGCCTTTCTGGCTCATCTCCTGTCTTCCTCACCTTGATCTCTCTGTTCCAGGCTTCTAGCTGTTCCTCCATCAAGCTATGAAAACTACTCAGGGGCACTGCAAGATCAGTTCTTGTTACCTAGAATGCTCTCTTCCCCCAACTTTGCCTTGTTAATTTCTACTTATTTTTCAGAATTCTCCTCAAATAACATGTTCTCAGAGAAAGTGTCTTAACCCCAGATTCCTTCTTATTAGCCTCTCATAGCACATTCCCCTCATAGAATTTATCTCAGTTTCTCATTAAGTACTTGGTCATGATTCATTTTCTACCTTGTCCTCATGTGAGCTCTCTTACAGGAAGGTAAGTTAGGCTCACCAACAATTCCATGTACTCAGTACAAGATCTGGCACATGATAGGTGTTAAACAACAACTGGAATAAAAACAATTATGGAATAAATGAATACATGAATTCTCTATAATAACACAGCTTCTCAAATAAAAGCCTTTTAGACCAAAGGGGTCTGATGTTGCTCATCTTCATCCTGGCAGTAGGAATTATCTGGATATGAATTGCAATAGACTTTTCCCAGCTCAGAAAGAAGACATTGATCAGGAAGAATGCTTGTGTGTTGGGAGTAGGAGGGGAGAAAAAAGTCCAAAATGTTTCTCATGACATACCAAGTGCTCCATGATCTTTAGGATCATCTTCCTCCAATTTGCATTCAAAGCAGGTGCTCCTGTAATGCAGATCTGCTGACAGTTTTATGAACATGCCATACCCATTCCAGCTTCTGTGCCTTTGCTTGTACAGTTCCCCCACCTAGAAGGCCTCTCCCTAGTGGGAGAACATATAAAATAAGGTCACAAACTCCAGCTGTGGAGTCAAGCAGATGCAGATCCAAATCTTGGTTCTATTGCTTAGATCTTGGACGTCTTGAGGGTATTTATATTTAAAAAATTAGTGTAATAATATCAACTGCATAGAGTTGTTATAAGTACTAAATTTGAAAATGTACACAAAAGGTTTATTTCTTTGAGTGGCAAATAAGTGCTCATTAAATTGTGGCACTATTATTATTGTTACATCTTACTGTAAAATTCTCCTCATTAGGAGAATAGTTGGTAAAGGCTTCAAATGACTTTTTACTTGATCATTTCTCCTGGGCAAGATAAGGGAAACTTTCTCAGCACACCTTACATTCACTGCATTATACTACATATTTTTATCATTTTCGAATTGTCTGCATATCAATTTTTTATCTAATTGTAATGTTCTTAAAGACATGATTCAAATAGTCCCTAAGTGTATTTTCAGCACCAAGGAAAATACCGATATACTAGCGGCTACATGACTAGTTTTTCAATGTATTAATAAATGAATTAATCCTGAACCAGTTAGAAAAATACACTCAATATGCAAAAAAATTAGATCAGATATTTTCATCAGCTCCTTAATTTGCTTACGTCTTGCATATATGGCAATCAAACATATTTAGCCTTTGTGCTGGAAGGTCTACACAGTGCTGACATTACTGGTCTTTAAGAAAACATTATGCAATGGCTAAATGGTGACTTTTTTTTAATGCTCTTCACTATTTGCATTGGAAAATAGCTACTTAGCATATTTGCCAACTACTTTTTATAAGGTAGTTTTCATTGTTGTTGTTAGCCTTGGGTTCTCAGCGTGTGATACCAAAATGTTTTTGCTTCAGATTTGCAAGTGAATGGTGTTAGTTTTCAAATCAGTTTGTCACATGAAAAATGTTCTACAACAAAGAGGATTAATTTGTTTCCTATGTGTGAATGCTTTGAAATGGAAGGAAGCTTATCTTTCATTGGATTCTAGTGGGTTATGACTACTAGGAGAACTCCAACCTATAACTGTCCCTGTAGCCTTATTTCCTAGCAAATCCCAGCTCACATTCTATAATGCACCAATGGTCAGCCTTTAGATCCCCACATTGTTTAATGTTCTTGCACTTTTGTCTAAGCTGTTCAGTCAAGATATTTGGAGTGTCTCACCTCGCTTATCTCCTGACAAACTCTTCCTTATCTCTCAAGACTCATTTTATGTGTCACTTTCTCTAAGAAGCCTTCCTTGAATGGCCTAATCTGGTTCAGGTTTCTCTTCATTAACTCCATTCCATTCCTGATTTTTGCTTTAATGAGTGGGTTTAGGGGTGGAGGGAAGTTCAGTGTAATGTTTAAGAAAATAAGTTTTAACCGTATGAAGATTCCTTTAAAAACTGAAAGTAGTTCTACTATTTGATCCAGCAATCCCACTACTGGATCGACCAGAGGAAAAGAAGTCATTATATGAGAAAGATGCTTGCACATGCATGTTTGTTGCAACACCATTCACAATTGCAAAAACATGGAACCAGCCCAAATGCCCATCAATCAACAAGTGGATAAAGAAAACATAGTATGTATGTACCATGGAATACTACTCAGCCATAAAAAGGAATGAAGTAATAGCATTCACAGCAACCTGGATGGAGTTGCAGACCATTATTCTAAGTGAAGCAACTCAGGAATGGAAAACCAGACGTTGTATGCGCTCAATTATAAGTGGGAACTAAGCTATGAGGACGCAAAGGCATAAAAATGATACAATGGACTTTGGAGACTTGGGGAGAAAGGTGTCAGGGGTGAGGGATAAAAACAATATACATTGAGTACAGTGTACACTGCTCAGGTGATGGGTGCACCAAAATCTCAGAAATCTCAACTGAAGAACTTATCCATGTAACCAGACAACACCTGTTCCCCCAAAACCCATTAAATTAATTTTTTTAATGCTAAAAACAGAAAAGAAGTTTTAACTCTAAAACTTAGCCTGAGATTGAATTTGAGTTCCACTACTGATATACTTTGGCTGTGTCCCCACCCGAATCTCATCTTGAACTGTAGTTCCCATAATCCCCACGTGTCATGAGAGGGATCCAGTGGGAGGTAATTGAATCATGGGGGCAGTTACCTTTATGCTGTTCATGCGATAGTGAGTTCTCATGAGATCTGATGGTTTTATAAGGGACTTTCCCCTCACCTTTGCTCTGCACTCCTCCTTGCTGCCACCATGTGAAGGAGGACATGTTCACTTCCCCTTCCACCATGATTGTAAGTTTCCTGAGGCCTCCCCAGCCCTGAGGAACTCTGAGTCAATTAAACCTCTTTCCTTTATAAATTACTCAGCCTCAGGTGTGGCCCTCTAGCGGTGTGAGCACAAACTAATACAACTACTTACTAACTTTGTGATCTTGGGCAAGTTACAGACTCTCTAAGATTGCATTTTTTCATGAAATATGTCTTTTCAGGACAGATATTAATATTAGTAAGGAACTCTGTGTTGACTACCTATATCAAAACATGTATATACCACATTAAAAGTATTTGCAAGACCTCAAGTAATCAACCATTTCAGGTTGCCCAGCAATGAGGGGATTTCTGGAGTGTGTGGCTTCCACTATTAAAACGAGGACAGTCACAGGTAAACCAGGCTGGCTGATCACAGTTGCCCTCACTGGACCATAAATAACTTAAAAGTAGGGACTCTGACTTCTAGGCTTTATATTCCCAATGCTGAACACATTGCTTTCTAAGCAGCAACTTACAGTAGAAGGAGTAGGGTTAATGGGCATGCATCACCTAGGGAACTTTCTATTTTCCCAACCATGCATAGATGTTTTCCTACCCTGGAGATTCCTTCATACTTCTACTCTAACCTCCATCCTCACTACATTTGAAAACCACTGTATCAGTTAGCTATTTCTGCATAACAAGCCACTCCAAAACTTAGTATTTTATAGCAGCAGATATTTAACTCGCTAATTACAGTGTGAATTAACTGGAGGGCTTGACTCATGTAGAATGGTTTTTCTTGAGTATCTGCAGGGTTAGTTGGCAAGTCAGCTGAGTTTTCTAATCTTGCCTGGGTGCTAGCAGATGTTTGGAGCCTCAGCTGAGATGAATTGGCTCCCCAAGCTCTGCTTTATGTGGCCCCTTCATCCTCCACTAGGCTGGTCCAGGCTTGTTCTCATGTGGAGGCAGGGTGCTGAGAGAGCAGAAGTGTGCAGGGCCTCTAGGCTAAAAACAGCCTCGCCATCACTTCTGTTGCATATGGTTGGCCAATTAAAGGCACAAAGCCAGCCCAGATATGAGGAAAAGAGAAATAGATGTCACTGTTTGAGCTGCAAAATCACATAGCAAAGAGCATAACTTCATGGAAAACTGTAAGGATTGTGGCCATGTTTACAATCTTTCACAACTACGAACCTAATGCAAAGCAATGCTCAATAAAAGCTTAAACTCAAAGTAGTTGTTGTAAGTCAAATAATTATCAGGTACCTACTCTGTATCTGGAAGTGTGTTCTTCACTACTCTAAAAACAGCAAGATCTGGGAAGGTATGTTGTCTAGAAATTGAGGGAAGCTTGTGCAGCAGGTAGATGTATTATTTGTGGGAGGTTATAACATAGTGGTAGTACAATGGTAAAATATTCTCACTGGGAAGTGTGAAAGGAAAATAAATCTCAGGACCCCCAAATCACTAAGCCAAAGGGAATAGTCAGGCTGGGAATTGCTTAGAGCAAACCTGCCTCCCATTCTATTCCTTAAAAAAAATAGCAACTAAGATTAAAAATAGCTACATACTCCTCCCAGTGAATTTTCTTGTGGACAAAGGACAGACAAAACTCATTCATCCCTCTGCTCACTGAGATAAATGCATATCTGATTGCCTAATCAGAAACTCAAAAAAATGCAATCTACCTGTGACCTGGAAGCTTCCTCCCAACTTAGAGTTGTCCCGCCTTTCTGGATGGAACCAATGTATATCTTACATGTATTGGTTGATGTCTCGTGTCTCTTTAAAATGAATAAAACAGGCCGGGCGCGGTGGCTCAAGCCTGTAATCCCAGCACTTTGGGAGGCCGAGACGGGCGGATCACGAGGTCAGGAGATCGAGACCATCCTGAGCTACACGGTGAAACCCCGTCTCTACTAAAAAATACAAAAACTAGCCGGGCGAGATGGCGGGCGCCTGTAGTCCCAGCTACTCGGGAGGCTGAGGCAGGAGAATGGTGTAAACCCGGGAGGCGGAGCTTGCAGTGAGCTGAGATCGCGCCACTGCACTCCAGCCTGGGCGACAGAGCTAGACTCCGTCTCCAAAAAAAAATAAATAAATAAATAAATAAAATGAATAAAACCAAGCTGTGCCTTGACCACCCTGGGCACATGTCATTGAACCTCCTGAGACTGTCTCATGGTTGCGTGTCCTTAACTTTGGCAAAATAAACTTCCTAAATTGACTGAAAACTATCTCAGATATTTGGGGTTCACAGAAGTAATATATACAAATAAGACTGTAATGATTAAAAAAAATTCAGGATTCTAGCATATGCTGCTTGGCTGCAGAGCTGTGAAACTGGGATTGGGGCCAGGCAGTCTCCTGTGTAATCCTCCTTGCTGTGTGACCTCGAGTAAGCGGCTTCAACCACTTTGACTTCAGTTACCTCATCAGTGAAATGGATACTATTATTATAATATTATAGTTTTCATATATATTACAGAGCTGCTAGCAGACTAATACTATCACACATGTAACACAAGCTGATGTTAGTTATTAATATTATCACGGTAAACATTAGATTTTCATGGTTCATAGGAACTCTTAGTTGGAATTACATCATGATGGCTTATATACAGCTTCTCTGTTTTTATGAGCACATTTTGTAGACAGGTGTAGCAGATGCCGTTGGTGCCTCATTCCTATGCTGTAATGCTGGCAAAGGCTTCTTGATGCATTGGCCTGCAAATACAGCAGGCTGGAAGTTTGTGCATGGGAATTAATGTCCCCCAGGAGCAGCCTTCAAAAACTACAAAAGGAGTAGAATTGATGAACAAATACCTCAGCTTCTTCATTGCCTGGGTGAGACAACTCTGAAGAACTTTCTTGATTCTCTCCTGGGGGTTCTGATAGGATTGAGCTGCAGCTGCCCACAGAGCTAATCTGCATATAATCACCCCTGATATTGGGCTTCTGCCCTTCCACGCCTCACTTCTGTACCCACTACTGGTGCTTCTGGGGAATATCTCCCAAGTAAGCCACTTAGATTAAAATTTTTGTTCCATAACACAGTAGGGACTGTGTCTGATTCATTTCTGAATACTAGCATTTTGATGCAGGGGGCATAGATGCATGTTTGCGAAAGGAAATTTGAATTTAAGTTCTACCCTCTGGGGCTCTGACAAATAAGTTGGTGCTATTACTTTCATGACAGTTCTTCGTGCCAATGTAGCTTTTATTTAACTCCCTCTCAACCAACCGAATCTTATTCTCCAAAAGCTGCATTTCCAATTCTTTCACACTTTTCTCTCATGACTTGGTTTCAGGTTTTCTCTGTATCCTAGATTCTGTGTTCACGTAGATGTGATCAAAAAATGGTGGTTCAAAACTGAACCATGTAATGAACTTGATGCTTGCTCTGTGGCCAGGTAGTGGGGTAATTATTATAGGTAATGTCTTAAGTCCTTAGTTCAGTTAGATACATGGCCATGTTCTAATGCCACTGGCTAAACCCTTGAGTTTTTCTCAAATGCCTTCTATTTCTATTTCTCAAATGCATGCTCTTTGACCTCAAGATGTAATATTCATTTAGCTATTTGTTCAATAAATGTTCACCAGTGAATGTCTACTATATGCCAGGCTTTGAGTTCTGGTCTTATAAAACTGAAGACAAATGCCTGCATTTATTTATTTATTTATTTATTTATTTATTTTTGCAGCTGCAAGATTTAGTAGAGTGAAATAGAGTGAAAACAAAGCTCCCATACAAAGGGAGGGGACCTAAAGGGGGTTTCCATTGCTGGCTCCAATGCCTGGGTTTATATCCCGATCCTTGTGCCTCCCACTGTGCTCTCAGGCAATATATGATTGGCTATTTCTTTACCTCCTGTTTTTGCCTAATTAGCATTTTAGTGAGCTCTCTGATTGGTCAGGTGTGAGCTAAGTTGCAAGCCTCATGGGCATTTAAAAAGCTCTACATAGTCAACTGGGAGCCACAATAAACACATAATACATCATTTTAGACTGAGAGAGACATGCCAAAAGATCATTGCAGTGCAGTGTGATCAATGTTATATGACATAGCAGCAGTTCTCATAATGCTTTCCTTGGACCTGCAGCATCAGCACCACCAGAAAACTTGGGAATGCAGGCCCCACCCATTCAGATCTACTAAATCAGAAACTCTGAATCGGGGGCCAGCAATCTGTGTTTTAACAAATCTCCCAGTGATTTTCATGCTCCCTAAAGTTTGAGAACCACTATGACACTAAGAAAGAAGTAGAGGATTTTGTGGCTGAAAATAGAAGAGTTGACATACGTCTCAGTGTGTGTTTATGTATATGGAGACAGTTGGGTGAATATGGGAAGAGGGAAGAGAAATCAAAGAAGGCTTCCCGGATTAGGGAACCCTGAAGTAAGTCTTAAAGGAGAAATATGAGGGTGTTGTCTATGTCTTGGTTTGGTGCAAACCCATCCTGAGATGACCTAAATAATTTAAAGCCTAGATATTCCTAATGGTGAGTCCAAAACAGATAAAATGTTTGATCACAATTGTGTCTTGGTTGAAGACAAATCATTACTTAAGAGTTTATAATCATAGAATGGGAAATTTAAGGAACATACGGCAGAAAAACCTTAGTTCTATCAAAGCATCCACTGGGGGTTCTGTTAAGTGATGCTGCTCTCTTCCCCTTACCCCTTTTTCTGCATCATGATTTTAAACTCTTAAGGGCAGGATCTTCTTGACCTGATTTTCCCTTTTTAAATAGCCAAGACTCCAGCACAATGCTCAGTTCATAGTGCTCTAAAAGTATTTCTCCACTTGATTTCCCAGGAACAAATGGTGCAAAGCAGGTTGTCTGTGCTCTTTTCTTTTGGCCCATGTGGCACTAAGCACTTGGTTTAAGTGATTGTAAATGAAAATGGCTGAGTTTAATCGAACAGATGTTTTGCTGTCACAGACATAACCTACCTGTGGAGAATGACTTGGAGGTGTGGGTGTTACATGTTGTTTTTGGTGGTCCCTAGAGTCTCAATTACACATATCGACAAAGCAATCCCATAGTGCAGGTGATTTTTATTGTTATAGAATAATATAAAGTATAATTAGCTTGTACAAATGATAGTAATTCCTAATGCTTGTGTAGTGTTTTCTATTTTACAAAACACATTCATGTCCATTAACTCATGTGATTCTCACAACTTTGTGAAACAGAAATTGACAGGTATTATTAGAATTCTTATTTTTTAGGTGGGGAAGCCATGAACCAGTGTAGCATCACTTCTGCTGTGCTCTGTTAGTCGAAGCAGTTACAGACCAGCCCAGCTTCAAGAGGAGGAGAAATAAATCCTACCTCTCAGGAGAATGTCAAAAAAGTTGCACCATCTTTAATTTGCTACAGTGACTTTGGCACTTTATCTTGCTGAGCCTCAGTTTTGTCTATCAAGTGCAAATAATACCTACATCATAAGGGTTGTGATAGGTACTCAGTGGCAATTACTATCTTAAACCAATGGAGAAATCATTTGATTTATTTTCACAAGGGACAACTGATCATAACATACGGCTATTTGGAAAGACATTCAATTACAGTGAGAAGGCATTATTAAGTAACAACTTTCACTGTTGTGAAGTCTTAAATGCCATCATCTAATTTCCAGATTGTCCTTTTTTGATCTTTAAAGCTAACACTTATAAAGTGTTTTCTATGTGTCAAGCAGTGTTTTAGGTTCTTATGTTTATGAACTTGTTTAATCTTCACAACCATTCTGTGAGGTTGGTGGGATTGTTGTCATCCCCATTTCACCGTTGAGTAAACTGAGGCATAGAGGGGCTGAGGAGCTTGCTCAAGTGAATGATAGAAGCAGAACTGGGCAGGCTGGGTGTTGGTATAGAGGCTGTGCTCCTCACTGCCATACTCTGCTACCTATCAGGTTTGTTACCTGTACATCAAGTCCCTCTTCCCATTTCAGGGTGGGGGTACTTACCATGAAAACAAATAATGAAAGCACAATTTGTCCCATATTTTAAAATGGGGTGAATTTGGACTTCCCCATGAAATGTTGAGAAAATGTTTAAAGATTGAGAAATGTGAGAAAGCAGGAGGTCAGATATCAGCTCAAAGTCCTCATGGAATTCTGCCAGGAGTCCCCCAGTGCTTGCTAAAAGGTAACTGTCTTTTTTCTGCAAACTTCCTCTGGGACTACAGCTAACAGTGGACACAGAATGTTGAACAGACTCTCTGTGAAACCCTGAGACTTGGGGTCCTTCATCTACTTTTAAGTATACATTTGTCAGCTTCCAAAATTATAGACATCCTTGACAGTGTTTCCTAATATTTTCTCCCCATGGGGTGAGGCAGTTGAATTATTCATCATTTCTGTTTATGGCCCTTTGGTATTCAGCAAAGCAGAGGCAACAATTTAGAAATAACACTATGTCAAGAGATCAGTATTCTGAAAGGGCACTGGTCAAGTGGAATTTCTTATTTGCTGCCTGAATCTTCAGAGGAGACAACTGAATTAATTAATAAAACGAAATACCAGCACTTTGGGAGGCCGAGGCAGGCAGGTCACGAGGTCAGATCGAGACCATCCTGGCTAACACGGTGAAACCCTGTCTCTACTAAAATTACAAAAACTTAGGGCGCCTGTAGTTCCAGCTTACCTGGGAGGCGGAGCTTGCAGTGAGCTGAGATTGCGCCACTGCACTGCAACCTGGGCGACAGAGCGAGACTCCATCTCAAAAACAAACAAAACAAACAAACAAAAATAGACTACATTATTCATAGGTAGTGACTGGTGCTGAGGAAGTCCATATCTCTAGTAAAGATGAAACCAAGCTAATTGGAAAAGAAATTGGCAAAATTCTAAATTACAGCCTCTGTTGCTAGTTGTGGTCATTGTTTGAGTTGTGCTAATTACTAGTTAATTTAAACAACTCATGTTTGGTTGCACATGTCAGTAGGTGAATATATTAGTGGAGCTTGGTTCTTAGGGTGAAATGCTTAATTTGCTGGCTGACAACACATTTCATTGCCACTGAAGAACCTGCCACTTAAAGTGAAAACAATGTAAAAAAATATAATCAATTGAATTATACCTTCCAGATATGCCAAGTGTTTTTAGTGCTACAGTCAGCATTTTACCTTACTTGAGTGATTTATATAATCATGATAATTTGGTAAGAGTAGAGGCACATACCATTCTGCCTTGTTGTCTCCTTACCTTCAAACCCACATTTTGTGAAAGGAGGCAGATGGCATAAGGTAATGAAGATTCTTGGATAAGTAATCTATGTGAAAGGAGTAATAAATTATCTTGCAAAGGCAAATAACTGGCTAAACCAGGGAGCAAAAAAGGCAATAATTTATTAGATTTGGAAAGGACAACTAAGAGAGGAGGTGAGCGGGTGGACAATAGAATGGCATGGGAGTTAGAAGTAGGTTCCAGTTACAGCTCTGCCAATATTTATCTGGGTGACCTTGGGCAAATTCATATAAGGGAGTTGATTGGACTTGGTGGTCTTCAAGTGCTTTTTCATCTCTCCTAATGCCGTCATTTTGAGTCTCAGCAACAGTTCGAGTCCCTGAGAGATGGTTATTTGGTCACTCCTTGAATACTTTTCAAATGTGTGAGGAGTTGCCAGTGCTCACCAGTGTCTGTGGTCCCCACTGCGTTCAGGCACAGCTAAACTTAATTTCTAAGTCTCTGTTTATGTCTCTGTTGGTCTGAGTTCTGACCATTGGAATATGAGTGGAAGTGATGTCCAAATTCCAGGCCTGGCATATAGAAGCTCCACTTCAACCCCTGCTCTCGCTGTCATTTGGCTGAAAGAAAAGCACTCCTAGGGCTTAGAGGAGGACAGTGCCATAACCTGGAAGAAACTTGGGTCTGTGCATGACTGAGTGGAGCAGAGTTTTCTCCATTCCACTGACTTGCATTCTATTGTGAGACATGAACAAGAAATAATATTTTGTGGTGTGAAGCCATTGAAAATTCAAGGTTGTGTGTTGTAGCAGTCAATCTATCCTAATTAATGTAAGGTGGTGAGAAACTCATGACTTTAAGAGGCAATTCTAATTACAGTAAATTCCTTCTTGATAACAATACTATTTTCTTTTAAATATAATTTAAAAATATACTATTAGTTGTAGTAGTAGTAGCATTATAGTAAATATTTAAATGATATGTCAGGTACTGTTCTATGAAGTAGACGTTGTTAAACTAATTTAATCCTCAGAACAATCCTATAGGCTGTTGTCCTAATTTTACAATAAAGGAACTAAAAACAGAGAGATTAAGTAATTTGCCCATGGTTACAAAGCTAGTACAGATCATAAGTTTATTTTACTAGAATTTTATGAAATTAGACAGGTCAAACATTGTTATTCCTGCCAATTTATGAATGAGGAATATATAAACTAGAGTTCTTCTTATTGGAAGTTTTAAGAAACCTGACGGAAATTGACTTAAGCCAAAATGATAATGAAGAGTTCACATAACTAAAAAGCCAGTCAGGACCTTAAAAGACATCTTCAGGACCAGTCTTTTTCACATTCTTGGCTCACCTGTTTTTCAGGCTGCCTCTTTCTGTAGCTTCTTATAGGATCAATAAGACTGCAGGCAGTTCCAGTATATTTTTGTTTTGTTTTGTTTTGTTTTTTGTTTTTTGTTTTTGTTTCTTGTTTTTGTTTTTTTGAGACTGAGTCTTGGTCTGCCACCCAGTCTGGTGTACAGTGGTACAATCTTGGCTCACTGCAACCTCTGCCTCCCAGGTTCAAGCAATTCTTCTGCATCAGCCTCCCCAGTAGCTGGGACTACAGGCATGCACCACTGTGCTCAGCTAATTTTTTGTATTTTTAGTAGAGATGAGGTTTCACCATGTTGGCCAGGCTGGTCCTGAACTCTTGACCTCAGGTGATCTGCCTCGGCCTCCCAAAGTGCTGGGATTACAGGTGTCAGCCACTGAGCATGGCCACCCAGCATGTATCCTTTAAATTCATCCAAACTAGCAGAAATAAGAGAGCTTTTGACTTTCCTACAGTACAAACGAAAGTTTTGCCTCTCAATGGATTGAGTCTTGCCCTCAATCCTGAACCAATCACTATAGCTAAGGAATTGTAATCCCTAATTGGACAGGCTGGGTCACATGTCTAATCTTGAAGTCAAAGATCTGAATCACTTCTATCAGAAATACATGACTGATAATATAGAAGAGGTTGGTTATGAGAGGAAAATGTACTGAGGTACCAAAGGAAGGCATGAACATTGGGCAGCCAACATATAGTTAATGACCTTTATTGTGAGCCCGAGTCCCAGAGAGGTTCAGGGACTTCCCTAAAGTCATACAACTAATGATCTTGATGACACAGCCTATCCACAGTGAATCTGTCTTATTCACCTTTGCCTATCTGCTACCTGGCCCAGCCACTTTTTGAATGAAAAAAGGAATGAATATTACATGATTAAGACTTACACCCATGTCTTCTGACTTTGTACCTTAATACTCTTTCCATTGGCTATTTCCAGGGCTGCACAGTACCCCTTACACTATGTGTGAAGATTAATGAGCAATTGTTGTTTGCTATAAAAGGTGGCTTTGAGTTCCTCAAGGGATATGCTGCTATGATGCTGGAACAGCTCCCTGTACTCTGACTTTCTCTCCTCTGGATGCACTGTCACTACTTCTTGATGAACTCTATCAGCAATGATAAGGGATTCAGTGAAATGATGGCATGTCTGCTTAGTCCTGTCTACCATGATATGATGCTGGCAGATCACTTCTTTAAAGAGTCACTTCATAACTGATACTATTGGAACTGTCAACTACTGTACTTGGGAATCTCAATCAAACTTGTGATGATGGGAATAGATTTACATTTACAGCTTTCAAGTAAAAAGCAATATTAATGCATTCATGTTGAATTAACATTATGCCTGGGGTTCAATTTCCAAGTGAGATTTTGCTAGACAGTTATTTTCTCAGAAGCTGGTAAGTATAAACTAAGGAATAGGTACAACTGAAATGTAGTTTTGAATTTTGCTAAGGCCTTGATTATGCTTATGCTTCTCTTGTATGTTCTATCTCTGTCCTCCAAAAAAAAAAAAAAAAAGTGTAACTCTCGCTGGTCATGGTGGCTCATGCCTGTAATCCCAGCACTTTGGGAGGCTGAGGTGGGTGGATCACGAGGTCAAGAGATTGAGACCATCCTGGCCAACATGGTGAAACCTCATCTCTACTAAAAATACAAAAAAATTAGCTGGACATGGTGGCATGCACCTGTAGCCCCGGCCACTTGGGGGGCTGAGGCAGGAGAATTGCTTGAGCCTGCGAGGCGAAGGTTGCAGTGAGCCGAGATGGCACCACTGCACTCCAATCTGATGACAGAGTGAGACTCCGTCTTAAAAAAAAAAAAAGTGTAACTCTCCTACTTAGTGTTTGTTTCTTCTAATACCATAAAGAGAAAATGGCTATCTCAGATCCAGTCTATGACCAGGTCTAGTCTATTTTACCTTCTGCATATCTGTTATATCCATCTTCTATTCTATTTAATTCTCACTGTACTGGTCCAGGATTTCAATAGATCTTGTCAGGGTTTATTGTGGTTTAATATAATAAAACCTCACTTTTCATTCATGCTGTAGGCCACTGAAGCTTGCAGGGGGTTTCTGCTCCATATTACCATTCAGGGACCCAGGTTCCTCCTATTGTATGACTCACCATCATCTAGCAGCATCTCCTCTGCATATAGCTAGAAGATAAGAAATAGAGACTGTAAGATCAAGGGAGGTTATCAGAATATGGACCTAGAAGTAATTTGCATAATTCCCATCCTCATTTTATTAAGACTAAGTCACATGGGCTTCACCTAAAGGGAAGCAGAAACATATAGTTTAGCTGTATGCATAGGAGGAAAAGGAATCTTCTTTGCCATATCTAGTGATATGGTTTGGCTCTTTGTCACACCCAAATCTCATCTCAAATTGTAATCCCTATATGTCAGGGAGGAACCTGGTGGGAGATGATTGGATCATGGGGGTGGTTTCCCCATGCTGTTGTCGTGGTAGTAAGGGAGTTCCCATGAGATCTAATGGTTTATAAGTGGCAGTTTTCCCTGTGCTCTCTCCTCTCTCCTGCTGCCTAATGAATAAGCCACTTGCTTCTCCTTCACCTTCTGCTATGATTGTAAGTTTCCTGAGGCCTCCTATCCAGCCATGTGGGACTGTGAGTCAATTAACCTCTTACCTTTAAAAATTACCTGGTCTCTGACAGTTCTTTATAGCAGTGTGAAAATGGATTAATATACCTGGAATATTGTAGTAGTCTCCAAGATAACTGCTCCCGTAGCTTACAGTCTTGGCATACCGTCACCAGAAGTAAACGAAGTGTATTTGTCATCTTGCTATTTTCCAACTGTTTCAGTAGCTGCTTAGCTTATAAGAGAAAACTCAAGTTATATAGTAGGACATGCGGAAGACTCTCGATCTTGCCCTGCTTCTCCAGTCTGTTTCCTCCGAGGACCCTTCCTCATACTCGGTGCTCCAACTTTTCTAAATTTCTTATGACTCCAGAACACGCAAGGCTGCTTTTTCACCTCCTGCATTTGCACATGCTACTCTCTAGGCTTGTAATACCTTTCTCAGCTTGCATTCCCATCTGCTGGTTGAATAGCTGTCTATATCTTTTGAGATTCAACTCAATTCCTCTGTGAAGACTTTTACAGTACTCCCTGACCCTAGGTAGAAGTAACCACTCACGCCTTTGCTTTTTCTCTGAGCCCAAAGCTCTATGACGCACATACTACAGTTTAGGGGCTGGAGAGAATAATTTTTTTTTTTTGAGACTGAGTCTTGCGCTATCGCCCAGGCTGGAGTGCAGTGGCACGATCTTGGCTCACTACAAGCTCTGCCTCCTGGGTTCATGCCATTCTCCTGCCTCAGCCTCCTGAGTAGCTGGTACTACAGGCGCCCGCCACCATGCCTGGTTAATTTTTTGTATTTTTAGTAGAGATGGGGTTTCACCGTGTTAGCCAGGATGGTCTCAATCTCCTGACCTTGTGATCTGCCCGCCTCGGCCTCCCAAAGTGCTGGGATTACAGGCGTGAGCCACCACGCCCAGCCAAGAATAATTCTTAAGAGTAAAGGAGTCAGATAGTTTCTGAGTTTGATTAAAATTTCAACTTCACTGCATGCTAGCTTTATGAGCTTGGGTAAGTCACTAAACACTTATAAGCTTTAGTGTGTTCATGTCAATAGATATAGCAGTAATATTTCCAGTTAGGGCTATTGTAAAATTTGAATAAAATAATATGATTTAGTGCTTGGCACATAACACATACTCAATAAATGTTAGCTCTTAATATCGCTGTTATTCCATACGTGTTGCACTTTATTGACTCTAAGTAACTTGAACACAGGCACTGTATCTTCTTACTCATATTCGGTATATTCCAGTTCTGAATCATATCCTTAGAATATGTTGTTGAATAGATGAGTAAGTTAATGAATGAGTTATGCTAGTGTCCCACAAATTACCTGTATTTTAAGGAAGATAAATATCTCCAGAGAACTCTCAGTGAATAACAGGTGTGTCCTTTGTCCTGTGTGTCTGTTCTTAAATCTTTCCTTTTTTCTCTATCCCTTCTTCTTCCCATTTTTTTTTGTCAGACCTCTATTCCTTCAAAACATTGTCCTCTCTGTGTCACTTTGTCTTTGTGCCTCTGTGTCTTTGCACTCATTGTGCCCATCTCTGCAATTCTGTCGTCTACTTCTGGTATCAAATTCTTTCTCATCCTTACGTCAGTTATATTTCTTCTGGAGCTGTCTTGATTTCCACACCTCTTCCTCAAAGTACCTCTTGTTGCATTCATTTTATAGGCTCAACAAATACAACAGCCATCATACTTGGAACACATGCCATATGCTAGGTGGTGAGATAAGCAGTGCATGATCTCTCTCTCTCTCTCTCTCTCTCCTTTCCTGGTGGCCCTTGTAAGTTTCCTTTTGATATTTGTGCCCTTTTCTTATCTCTCCCACTAGAAGGTAGGATTCTTGAAACAAGATTCAAGCGTGAATCAAAATTGTGTTCTTCCTGATGTCTTTGAGTTAGGCTATTCAATAGTTGAAGGAAAGACAAAGACATAGAAAGTACATCGTTTCCTCTTGATCCTAGAAAAGGATCAAGAGACTAGTATGGCCACAGGTTGAACAGTATTCTAGGCTGTGCCTGGACAATAATCAGAATGTATTGTAATTTAATATTATCTTCTGACACTCAGATTCTTAGGGCTGTGTCTGCAACAACACCATGGCTAGCTAGAATGATACCATGGAAAGTTGAGAAGGATGAATGGAGTTGGAGTTATCCAATTTGAAGAATGAAAGGTTGCAGGAAGCTGATACACAGAACCTATAAAAGGGCCATTTAGCACAGAAAGGGTTAGTCAGCAGTCAGCGGTCGAGTGGATTGAGGTTATAAATAAGAGAGTTTCTTTCACATGACCACCTTTTGACTTATTGAGAAATATTTTACTATGTATATCTTGAAAAGTAGTACAAATATTAATCTTTCCAGAAGTGTTAAAATATCCTCATACTCACAGGCTGAAGAATGTGCTAGATAAGTTTTAAAAATTGAGGACAAGATATTTTTACACCTCAACTTGTTTTTATGAGAATGAGAACTAACATTTATTGAGCCAGGTATGAAACTATTACTTTTATAGATTATCACATTTAATGTTCATAAGAACTATGTTCGTGATAATGTAAATATTTCTATTTTATAGTCTCAGAGAGGCCAGCTGAAATATCAAATATCACATAGGTAAACAGTGCTGGAGCCAGAATTTGAACTCGGGTCCTATCCGAATGCAAAGCTACTTTCTCTGAATGTATGCACTTCCCTTAACTGGAATGCTGTCTTTCAGTCTGAGAAGTAAATTAAAATAAAAACATTTTTTCAGATGTCCCAGTTGAATGACTGTGAGGCATTTAATACAGATACAGATTCAGACAGAGAGATATGTGCATATGACTAATCTCTAACTTCTGCTCCAGCAGCAAATTCTTTATCCAATGTCTTCTTCTTCCCTTTGTTCATTTATTGTAGTGGCTGGAGCAGACCCTTTGAATCTGGTTCTTGTGTTACTAGCTATGTGACTTTGGCTAAGTTACTTAGTTACTTTACCTCTTTGTAACTCTGTTTTGTTTGTTTGTTTGTTTGTTTTTTAGATGGAGTTTCGCTTTTGTTGCCCAGGCTGCAGTGCAATGGTGCAATCTTGGCTCACTGCAACCTCTGCCTCCCTGTTTCAAGCGATTCTCCTGCCTCAGCCTCCCAAGCAGTAGGCATTACAGGCATGTGCCACCACGCCTGGCTAATTTTTGTATTATTAGTAGAGATGGGGTTTCACCATGTTGCCTAGGATGGTCTCAAACTCCTGACTTCAGGTGATCCACCCACCTCAGCCTCCCAAAGTGCTGGGATTACAGGTGTGAGCCACCGCGCCCTGCCATAACTTAGTTTTATTGTTTGTAAATAAAGATAGTAATAGTACTTATTTCATAGAATTGTTGTGAGGATTAAAAAAGGTAAAGTGTAGTTGGACACATAGTAGACAGTACTGTCTTAGTCTGTTTTGTGCTGCTACAAAGGACTAACAGAGGCTAGGTAATTTATAAAGAAAAGAGGTTTCTTTGGCAGGGTGCTGCAGGCTGTACAAGAAGCATGGCACTGGCATCTGCTTCAGGTGAGGTCCACAGGCTGCTTCCATTCATGGCAGAAGGCAAAGGGGAACCAGCACGTGCAGAAATCACATGGTGAGAACAGAAGCAAAAGACAGTGAGAAAGGACCAGGTTCTTTTAAACAATCAGCTCTCAAAGGAACAGTGAGACTTACTCACTTCCCCCTCCCAGGGAAGGCACTAATCTATTCATGAGAGATCTTCCCCCAGGACCCAAACACCCTCCCATTAAGCCCCACTTCCAATATTAGTGACCAAATTTCAACATGAGATTTGGTGGGGAAAACAAGCCATATTCAAACCATAGCAAATAATAAATGTTAGATATTAATTTATAAAGAAATTTAATTGTGGTAAAATACAAATAACACAAAATTTACCATCCTAATCATTTCTAAGTGTACATTCACATCGTTTTGTTCATTACCACCCTCCATCCAGAGAAGTCTTTTCCTCTGTAAAACAGAAACTCTGTACTTATTTAAAAATACCATTTAATCTAGCAATCCCACTACTGGGTGTATACCCAAAGGGAGGGAAATCATTGTATCAAAGAGATACCTACACTTGTATATTTATTGCAGCACTATTCACAATAGCAAAATATGGAATCAAACCAAATGTTTATCAGTGAAGTACTGTATAAAGAAAATGTGAGATACATATATATATATACACACACATATATACATATACACACACACACAAACATATATACATACACACACACACACACACGGAATACTATTCAGCCACAAAACAAATGAAATCATGTATTTTGCAGCAACATGGATGGAACTGGAGACCATTATCCTACGTGAAATAACTCAGAAACAGAAAGTCAGATACTCCGTGTTCTCACTTATAACTTGGAGATAACAGTGATACACATGAACACATAGAGTAGAATAATAGACATAGAAGATTATGAAAGATGGAAGGGTGGGAGGGAGGTGAGGGTTGACAAATTAACTATTGTGTACAGTGTTTGCTATTCAAGTGATGGGTTCATTAAAAGCCCAGATTTTACCGCTAGGCAATATATGCATGTAAGGAATCTGCATTTGTACTCCCTAAATATATAAAATTAAAAATAATTTAAATCCATCTCCCCATTCCTAGCCCTGCCAGCCCCTGGCAACCACCATTCTATCTTCTTTCTCTTTCTATCTCTATGAATTTGACTATTCTAGGTACCTTCTATATCTGGAATCATGCAGTATTTTTCCTTAGCTATTGATTCTTAGGAGTCGGAACATCTAAGTGCAGTCTTAGCTCCTTGGCTTCCTAGCTGTGAGCCTTTGAGAAAGAATTTTCCTTTTTTTTTTTATTTATTTTTATTATACTTTAAGTTCTAGGGTACATGTGCATAACGTGCAGGTTTGTTACATAAGTATACTTGTGCCATGTTGGTGTGCTGCACCCATCAACTCGTCAGCACCCATCAATTCATCATTTATATCATGTGTAACTCCCCAATGCAATCCTTCCCCCCTCCCCCCTCCCCATGATAGGCCCCAGTGTGTGATGTTCCCCTTCCCGAGTCCAGGTGATCTCATTGTTCAGTTCCCACCATGAGTGAGAACATGCGGTGTTTGGTTTTCTCTTCTTGTGATAGTTTGCTAAGAATGATGGTTTCCAGCTGCATCCATGTCCCTACAAAGGACGCAAACTCATCCTTTTTTATGGCTGCATAGTATTCCGTGGTGTATATGTGCCACATTTTCTTAATCCAGTCTGTCACAGATAGACATTTGGGTTGACTTCATGTCTAAAACATCAGAAGCAACGGCAGCAAAAGCCAAAATTGACAAATGGGATCTAATTAAACTAAAGAGCTTCTGCACAGCAAAAGAAACTACCATCAGAGTGAACAGGCAACCTACAGAATGGGAGAAAATTTTTGCAACCTACTCATCTGACAAAGGGCTAATATCCAGAATCTACAAAGAACCCAAACAAACATACAAGAAAAAAACAAACAACCCCATCAAAAAGTGGGGAAAGGATATGAACAGAATTTTCCTTTTAAATGCCTGAGGTCCTTCATCTGTAAAATGGGAATAATAATACTCCCTTTCAGCTGGTTTTGCAAAGCAAAGGTGGTGTTAGACATGCAAATACTTGTGTTCTCCACAGTGTTATTTTTATTACAGGTGGTCACATGTTTTTGCATTAATTAATTTGTTCCTCTACCCATCACAACATTCATTCCTTTAATAAACTGTTAACAAGGTCCTTCTGTGTACCAGCCTCTGTGCTAGGCACCTGGGAAGACACAAAGATACAGACTCTACTCTCAACACTTCACAGACAAGTTAGGAGGCAAAGGAGACACAGATCCACAGCAGCCAGTGGGTGTCGTATGCGCTATATGCACAGAACTAAGGTCTCAGTCCAGTGGTGGTTCAAAGGGGAAACAAACTTTTAAATGGAGTGGTTCCTCAACTGCAAAGCATCGTTTTGGAAGGAGCCCTGAATGGGCTCCGGAAGACCTGTGTTCCCCAGCTTCACAGTTAGCCAGTCTAGTGACCTGGGATAGTCCTGTTCCCCTCTCTGGCCCTCAGCTTGCACTCAGGGAATAGTTTTCCAGTTGAGTTCGCTGGTGTGCTGGAATTCAGTGGTCCAGGATTCTTTCCTTCACTACTCTGTTTATATTATTGGGATTCCAATTGAAAAAAAGGAAAAATGTTCCATTGCTTTAAAAAGTTTGCAACTAGAGATGCACCTTTGGGCAAGGTACCTAATTTTTCTAAACCTCCATTTCCTCACCTGTAAAATGGGAATAATAGCAGTACTTACCTTAAGAAAGTTATTGTAAAAACTAAATGTGTTTATAGTCATAGTAAGTACTCAGTACATATTAGCTAATATTATTGTCATTATCATTTGGAAAACTCTGGCTAAGAGGATCTCTCAGTCCTGTCCTGTGATGACCTGGGTCTTACACCATCCTCCATGTATCTAATATTTCTCTTTGCTTTCCAACCTCAAACTCCTTGACTTCCCTCTCACATTTCACATATACTCAGGCCTTGGACCCTTGGCTTCCCACATTCTTCTGTGGGTTATTGTTGATAACCTGGGCTGGGGACTGTGAGAGCCCAGTGGGGCCTGGGTGTCTCGGTGTGTGTCCCCTTTCCTCCGCCTGTGCAGGAAGTTGAGTTTTCCTCCCTCCCCAGTCCCACAGTCTCATCAGCTAGAATATGGTCCTCTGCCTTGGAATAGTCAACTTGCTCAGTAAGTGAACTAATTACACTGACTGCACTTCTCTTTTGTTCCCCGATCTTGCCCATTTGCTATTTATAGCATTTCCAAAGATGTTTCCTGGCAGTGTCCCTTTTCTTTTGCCTCAAAGACATGACACGGAGTGTAAAAACAGCTATAACAGAGCCCCAGAGGCTCTGGCCCCTGAGCACTTTTGGATAGAGAGTGCTAGATCTTATTTATTTATTTTTTAACCTGATATTTTCCCAGCGAAGAGACAATGGATGGTAATCGGGCTCTTTCTACTTGGAGTGGTTTGTTTAAAGAAAGAAGAATTCAGAAAAGGAGACAGAAAGAGAGAACCCATGGCTAACATCCACGCAGTGTACCTGGCTGACTGCGAGCAGGAAACTAGTCAGAGTGTAACCTATTTGACATCAAAAATTAGAGAAGTGGGGATAGGCTAGACCACTGCCTGGATGGGAAGGTGAGCTGGTTCACCACGCGGGGCAGGTGTTGTCAGTGTCAGGAACCCCACAGCAGCCCCTTGAAACACAGAGTGATGTAGTACAGTCAGTCAGGGGTTTCTTTCTCCATCTTAGACCCAACGTGAGAACAGCAAGATTCTTTTTTTTATCTGGCATGTATTAGTCAGGAAAGAGTACTGAATTTAGAGTCCTTTGCACTGGGTTCAGATTCTAGATCCAGTGGTCATCAGACTGTAAGGTACCTGGAAATCACCAGGGAAACCTGTAAAAATGCCCCACTCCCAGATGTTCTAATCCAGCATTAGCTGACCTGGGTCTCAGAAAGCAGAAGCTGAGGCAAAAGCTTAGAAATCCTGCTACCTTACTGTCGACTAAAGTCCAAAGAAATACCAGGAGGAGAAGAGGGAGTGAGGAAAGGAAAAAGGAGGACAAAGACAAGGGTGTGCCATTGAGCTGGCTACTACTTCATGTCAGGTGAAGCCAATTTCTCACAAGACTGTCTTCCGATAGCCCATGGACCACTGTGCCTCAGGATGGTCAGAGCAGGGGAGGAAGGGAGAGGAATTGATCCATCTCTCATTCCCGTGGGTTAAAGGCTGGCCCCATGGAGCATTTACTTGTTTGTACTTCCAGATTGAAAATGCATGTTGCCGGCCGGGCGCGGTGGCTCAAGCCTGTAATCCCAGCACTTTGGGAGGCCGAGACGGGCGGATCACGAGGTCAGGAGATGGAGACCATCCTGGCTAACACGGTGAAACCCCGTCTCTACTAAAAAATACAAAAAACTAGCCGGGCGAGGTGGCGGGCGCCTGTAGTCCCAGCTACTCGGGAGGCTGAGGCAGGAGAATGGCGTGAACCCAGGAGGCGGAGCTTGCAGTGAGCTGAGATCCGCCACTGCACTCCAGCCTGGGCGACAGAGGGAGACTCCGTCTCAAAAAAAAAAAAAAGAAAATGCATGTTGCCAAGTCTGTGACTTCTTGTGCCTCAGCCAGGGTAGTAAGGACAAGAGATAAGGGCACAGGCCATTGGTGTGACTAAAGCACTGTCAGGTTGCATGCATTGGAAGGCAGTGGGGACCTGCAACCAGTGGGCAGGGCTGGTTGTCAGAGGGATGCTGGAGTGGAACAGAGGGCCAGGCAAAGCTAAGTGCATCTTGAGTGGTACATCAGAGGTGTCTGGTTAAACCCTAAATGATAGCAATGAGGGTGGTCTGGGGAATGTACTTTGAGAAACTCGTGCTAGACAGAAGGACCTTCCACAAACCACTTAACTTCTCTGCATACCAGTTTCATCATTTGTAAAATTAATAGAATGACATTTAAACTCACTTTCCTGAATATAAAATTAAATAAATCTTATGGAAAAGCTACTTAAATGACACCCAGGCTGTACAAATCTGGACTGCTATTTTGCATTGGAACAGCCGAAGGATGGCTAGGAATAAAAACATCCTTTCCTGCTTTCAGTAACATTCACAGAGTTGAAGAAGCTTGTGGCTGATAAGTTTGAACATTGTAATTAACCAAATATGACAAAGCTGAATTTTGTGGAAAGCAAGCAAGCAATCCATGCAATAGTTAACACATTTTAAAGGTTAATTTTGTGCTAAAATGCTGGGGGGGTGCAAAGGCAAATAAAATAGTGCCCTATGGACATGTAAAAAAAAACAACGAGCAATTTGGGAATTGTACTTCTGTTTACCCTTCTAATTATAAGGCTAATTAAACCCTGATTAGTGGCTGTGGTGTATAAATACTTTTGCTGTGCTTGGTTCCCTTGTGGAACATTCAAGACCCATGAAATTCAGGTACACAAGCAAACTTCCATTTACTGGAGGCTCAGCTACCTTCAGCTTTGGTCATACAAGTGTAAACAGGGAAGAACAAAACATAACCAGTGAGTTACCTCCTTTCCTAGTCTTTGATGGTGACAGATATACATAACCACCACCATCAATTTCTAGCAAGTTCTGATATTACTGAATGAATTACAAGTTGTTAAAACATCATGGCTTGTTTATTTTTGAACCATAACATTTCCACTAATGAGGCTCTTTTATCTTTGGACAACTGAATCTTCCAGTGATCACCTGTAATGCATCAAATCCTAGCTCCATGATTATAAACATGGGATCTTAGTATTAGACAGGCCTTAGCGGTTATATGATTTAACTTCCACTCAGAGTAGGAACATGCTATTTTAGATGAATGTTTACAGTGTTGGGAAACTCAGTACCTGAACACTCAGTCACTTCTCTTAGGGGAGAACGCTCATTAATATAATATGTTGTGAATTCTAAACGATAGTCCAAAGTGGAGATTTTGGACCAAATCATACATTAAATCCATTCTCTATCAAACATTTTCTGTAAAGAACTGAGTAGCAAATATTTTAGGCTTTGAATACTAGCCACATATGATCTCTGTCACATATTCTTTGTTTTTTGTTTTATTTTACACACTATAAAAATGTAAAAACTGGCTGGGTATGGTGACTCATACCTGTAATCCCAGCACTTTGGGAAGCCAAGGCAGGTGGAGAATTCTGCTAAATACATGTGTCTGGGTATATTTAGATTTGCATCTATTTTATATATGTGTTGTTATTATTTTGAGAAAGAGTCTCACTCTGTCACCCAGGCTGGAATGCAATGGCATGATCTCAGCTCACTGCAACCTCCGCCTCCCAGGTTTAAGCAATTCTCATGCCTCAGCCTCCAAAGTAGCTGTGATTACAGGTCAGGAGTTCGAGACCAGTCTGGCCAATGTGGTGAAACCCCTTCTGTACTAAAAATACAAAAATTAACTGGGCATGGTGGCAGGCTCCTGTAATCCCAGCTACTCAGGAGACTGAGGCAGAAGAATTGCTTGAACGTGGGAGGTAGAGGTTGCAGTGAGCTGAGACCACTGGACTGCACTCCAGCCTGGGTGTAAGAGTGAGACTCTGTCTCAACAAAAGACAAACAAAACAAAACAAAACAAAAAACAGGCCAGTTACGGTGGCTCATGCCTGTAATCCCAGCACTTTGGGAGGCCAAGGCAGGTGGGTCACTTGAGGTCAGGAGTTCAAGAACAACCTGACCAACATGGTGAAACCCTGTTTCTACTAAAAATACAAAAATTAGCTGGGGTGGTGGCGCATGCCTGTAATCACAGCTACTTTGGAGGCTGAGGCATGAGCACTGCTTGAACCTGGGAGGTGGAGGTTGCAATGAGCTGAGATCATGCCATTGCACTCCAGCCTGGGTGACAGAGTGAGACTCTTTCTCAAAATAATGATAATAATAATAATAATAATAATAAATATATACGATATACATAAATTTAATATACCCACACACATGTATTTAGCAGAATTTTCCTGGTGCTTCTTTTGTTTTTGTTTTTTTTTTTTGAGACAGAGTCTTATTCTGTGGTCCTAGGCTGGAGTGCAGTAGCATGATCTAGCTCACTTCAACCTAAACTCTGAGGCTCAAGTAATCTTCCCACTTCAACTTCCTGAGTAACTGGGACTACAAATGCACACCTATGAGCCTGGCAAGTTTATTTTTACTTTTCCTTTTTTTTTTTTTTTGTAGAGTTAAGGTCTACCTTTGGTGTCCAGGCTGGTCTTGAATTCCTGGCTTCAAGCAATCCTTCTGCCTCAGCCTCCCAAAGTGCCAGGATTACAAGCATGAGCCACCATGCCTGGCTGGAGTCAGATTAAAGTGGATTAATCTTTCATTACCATCATTGACTATATTTTGGAGGCAGGACAGCTTATTTAATCTCTTTGAGCCTCTGTAATAATCCATGAAGTTGGGTTATATGTGCAGTGGCAGATTGCAGAAATAATCCTAATGCTTCTCGCTTCCTTTCTGTGTTCACACTTTTTGCCCTGTAATTTAGTAGTGCTATCTCACTCTAATCCTATATGCTCTAGCCAACAGGATAATAGCAAAAGTGATACAAGCAGAGGCTTAAGTAATGCTAGTGTGTTTCCAGTTGTACTCTTGGTCCTCTGCCATGGTCATGAAAACAAACTTGGTCTAGCTTGTTGGAAGATGAGAAAGACATAGAGAGGAGGAAACTTGGCCCAGTTGCCTCAGCCAAAGCCAGCCTAGATTATCCAACATCCAGTTAATGCTCAGACGTATGAGAAGGTCCAGAATAAGCCAGAAAAACCATGTAGATGACTCTCAAACTAAATAATTTACTGAGTTTTAGGGTTGTTTGTTACTTAGCATTATTGCAAAAAAATAAAAGTAATACAGATGGCTGCCACAGAGTTGTTTTGAGAATTAAATAACAACTCCCTTTCCTAGATTTTCTGCAATGTATTCATCTTTAAAAAGAAAAAAAAGTTATTGAACATAATTTTCTACCATTTGTCTAACCTTTAGAATTTATTAGTTACCTTTACTTTTATTAATAAAATAACTGCTATTCCCAGGCTTCTTGGATGCAGATGACAATGCAATAATTTAAGCAAAAAGTAGTCAATTAAAGAGTATGAATTGGCTCACGAAATCTCAGAAAGAGGCAGAGAACCAGGCTTGGATGCTATACCATTAACAATACTATGGGCAGGAAAAGCTTCCATTCATTTTGTAGCCCCACGTTAGTGAAAAATCTCTTGCCCTTGATGCTTGCTGTTTGATCTCTGCTGCACTCAGGCTTGAAGCCATGAACTCTATCCCCACTGCTCTAGAAGAACCAGAAGTCTTACTAGTGATCCTGCCAGAATATTTGCTCTCCCTGGGTGGCCACTTCCTCATGATAGTTTCTGTTTAGAAGTCTTGTGTGGCTGTGTATAAATGGAGAAAATTATGTCACATGACCGTACCCTTTCTGGAAGAAAGTTCAGGAAATGTAGTTTTGATGTTAGAACAGAAGGCAAGTTAGAAGGAGATTAAAATGGGTACTGGATGAGGCAAACCACAGTATCCACCACACAACTTTAGGGCCAAGGGCCCTATCCACATGCCACAGATGAGCAATCGGAGGTTCAGAGAAAATGACTTGCCCAAGGTCATATAGATTGTAGACAGTAGTACTGCCTTAACACATGTTTTTAGATATTAGGATCTTCATTACTTCTGTAACACAACAACTTCCCCTATCTGTTTGAGGGTGGCCTATCTAGGCATAGGTGATATTGCTGGCTGGGGAGGTGAGGGGAACAGCTGACTTGGTCTGAGCTTCCAGGAGACTACTAAAGTTCCAGCATGAAGCCACTTTGCCAGAAGTAGTGGCAGAGGGATATCATATATTAAAGATTCAAAGTCTTTAAAAAGAAAACAAAACAAAACCTATGGTGGGCTTCAGGAATCAGCATGAAATGAGACCTTATAACCAGCCCAGATGTCTAATCAGGAAAGCCTTCCAGGTTTCTGAACTGTCAATAGGGCTTCAGGCTAGGATTCCATCTGGGTGACCACAACTTGACATGGCAGTGTGATGCTTGCCCAGCATGTATTTGCTGCAGGCCCTAGAGATATGTCAGGAAAATACTGCTGGGGGTCCCATTTGTGTATGTTTCATCAGCACAGAGCTGAAAACTTCAGATGCCTGCAGATAACGAGACCATAAACCCATGACATCGTATCCATCCTTCTCTTGCTTCCCTCTCATTTTTAGACCAGAGGAAGGGTTACCTTTGAGACAGATTGATGAGTAGGACCCAGACTGGAATATGCTGATTGGGTAGAAATTCTCATCAGACTAGTAGTGGTTTCACTTATATTATTCTAATGAATAGAAAAGATAACTGAGTTTTTTGTTTTGTTTTGTTTTGTTTTTGCAGAATGTGGGATAAGGGTATTTATCCAGCTGAGAAAACAGTAAGGAGTCTTTCCCACTCTTCAGTGTAACATGTTGATTTGAGTGCAGTCTGCTCCTCCTCATGCTAGACATGGCTGCTCTCTTTGACTGTTCCCTTAGACACGTATTCAGCCATATCAATCTCTTGTATCCATGCCTGAGCTTTTAAGAGCTCAACCAATGTATCCTTCAGAGTGGCAAAATGCATTCTGAATTAGAGTAAAAGGGTTTTCATTTATTCTTTGAGTCACATTATACACAACAAAGAACAACTGACTTATTTCTAAATGTCATCTAGCAAAACATCTGCTACCCAAGGAAAATATGGACCCCACCCCCCCGAACATGAGCTTACGTTTGCACCTGTTGTGAACATCTAGTGATTTCTTAGAATTCATGTTCCAGCCAACTGGCAGGAGGCACATCAGATTGGATTAAAGAACAGAACACTGTTTTAGCTGATTCCACTGCATTTCAAATGGTTTGTACTAAGTAGCTTTTCCATGTATTTGGATAGTGTACCTGAAGACCAGAGACATTTACTTTTCCATTTTATTGGTTATCATCATCATTCAAAACAAGAAAATTGAATAGGAGGCAGAATGGTCCAGCTGAAAGAGGTTTGATTTAAAATACAGGGAGTGGGAGTTATCATCCTAGGTATTAGGACTGCTTATTTTCCTAAAATCTAATCAAATCAATTAAGAGATTAGAGGTAGGAAAGATATCTATAATATCAATTAAGAGATTAGAGGTAGAAAAAATACATATTATATATTATTATATATTATATACATTTTAAAATCTTTATTTCTATTAATAATAAAACTGTTGTTGAAGGATGTGATTTATATCTGTAGGTAAGTGGGTTTTTTAAAAATACTGAATTACAGAATAAGAAAGACTTTTCATCTAAGTCCCAGGCAGTTCTGAACTGGTAGAGGACTTCTCTACTCCCTTAAAAGCAAATCCTGACCCTATGAAACATATAGGGTTCTTCTATAATGGCTGGGCAAGCTAAAAGTTAGAAACCCTATAGCTGGAGAAACAGGACTGATTTGGAGTGTGTGCATGTCCAGGGGTGTTGTTAAAAGCAATAGCAATCTTTAAGGCAGGTAATTGAAAAGCCAACTTGAAATAATGGTTGCAAGTCACGAGTCAACAGACTAGCCAAAAATTTAATAGGGGAATCTAACAGGCTTAAAAATGAAAAGAAAAATGAAAGAAAAACTGATTCCAAGCATTAATGGCTGTACAATCTGGGACAGACAAATTCTACAGAATTAGTCAAATAAAGTCACTAAACAAATAACAACACTAAAAACCCTAGAAATAACAACTTCTGGGAAGAATCAGAATCCAGAATTCCTATAATATGTCATCTAAAATATCACCTGTAAAACAATAACAACAACAAACAAGATGTGCAAAGAAGCAGAAACCCTATAGCTAAAGAAACAGGATTGATTTTAAGTGTGTGCATGTCCACACATGCCTTAGATTTTAAGTGTGTGCATGCCTTAGAGACTGCTATTGTTTTTAACAATAGCAGTCTCTAAGGCAAATAATGGAAAAGCCAATTTGCAATACTGGTTGCAAGTCACAAGTCAATAGACTAGCCAAAAATTTAATAGGGAGATCTAGAATGAGATAGCCATTGTGTACCTTGATAAGCTGCCACTATCCCTGTTGATTGCTGTTGTTCTGGAAGGCTACACATATAGGCACAGCTGTGTGCATAATCTGGAGACACCAGAGAAGGCCTTAACTAACTGTTCATCCATGGCTGAATATGAGACCTCATGAATGTATAGAGGAGATGCAAGAAGGCACATCAGAAAGTAAACTGCATCATATTTGTAAATTTCCCGAAGGTTGAAAGTGTTCTCCAACCCACATATAGATCCATTGTCAAAGGATAGAAATGTTACTGAATCACAGTGTTTAAGTACTACCTCTGACCAATCAATATGATCACTACACTATGCTTACCAGGGGTAATCTCTAGAACCCAGGCTTAAAATGAAAAGAGGAGTAAAAGAAAAGTTGATTGGAAACATTAGTGGCTGTGCAATCTGGGGGAGACAAATTCTGCAGAAATAGTCGAACAAAGTCACTGAACAAATAACAACAACAATAAAAATCCTAGAAATAACGACAACGTCTGGGAAGAATCAGAATCCAGAATTCCTATAATATGTTATCTAAAATATCACTTGTAAAACAACAACAAAAAACAAGATGTGCAAAGAAGGAAGAAAATATGACCCATACTCAGAAAAAAAGTAGTCAAAACATACTATATTTGATGGATGCAGATTTGGACTTAGCAGAAAAAGACTTCAAAGCAACTATTATAAATCTGTTCAAAGGTGAAAGAAAACTATGTTTAAAAAGTCAATGGAAAGTATTATTATAATAATTCACTAGAGAATATAAATAAAGGGATATAAATTACACAAAAAAAGAACCAAATGGAAGTTCTGGAGCTGAAAGTACAGTAATTGAAACAAAAAAATTTACTCAAGGGGCTCAACAGCAGATTCAAGATGTCAGGAGAAAGATTTAGTAAACTTGAAGATAGATAAATAGGATTTATCCAATTGGAAGAACAGAAAACAAATAGAGAAAAATGAACAGGGCCTCAGAGACCCATAGAACGCCATTAAGCGCAGCAACATATGTTTCATGGGACTCTCATAAGGAAAAGAAAGATAGAAAGAAATAAAGAGAGAAAGAAAGAAAGAAAGAGAGAGAAAGAAAGAAAAGAAAGAAGAAAAGAAAGAAAAAGAAAGAAAGAAAGGAAGGAAAGAAAGAAAGAAAGAAAGAAAGAAAGAAAGAAAGAAAGAAAGAAAGAAAG
>NW_012111142.1:7587241-7645610 GCF_000951035.1 Colobus angolensis palliatus
GAAAGAAAGAAAGAAAGAAAGAAAGAAAGAAAGAAAGAAAGAAAGAAAGAAAGAAAAAGAAAGAAAGAGGGAAAAATATTTGAGGAAATAATGGCCAAAACCTCACCAAATTTAATTTAAAAAATAATGCTCACATCCAAGAACCTCAGTGAACTGCAAATAGGATAAACACATACACACAAAAATCACACTTCGATATATAATAGTCAAATGATTGAAAACCAAATATAAAGAAATAATTCTAAGGTCAGCAAGAAGTAAAAAGACACTCACTGTATACAGAGGAATGAAAATAAGATTTTCAACTGACTTCCTACTAGAAATAGAGGCCAGAAGGCAGAATTGTGCATATTCAAAGTGCTGAAAGACAAAAACCTAGCAACCAAGAATTCTATATCCAGCAAAACTGTTCTTCACAAAGATATTCTCAGATAAACAGAGACTAAATGAATTTGTGGCTAGCAGACTTGACTTATGAGAAAGAGTAAAGAAAGCTTTCTGGACTGAAAGAAAATGACACTAGATGATAACTTGAATTCATGGAGAAATAAAGAGCACTTGTAAGTTAATTATGTAGATAAATATAAAAGACAATAAATACATGTTTCTTTTCTCAAAACTGATTTAAAAGAAAATTGTGTGACATAATAACTTAATATGTATTGTTGGGCTTATAACATATGATATATATGACTATAATACCACAAAGAAGGCAAAAGAAAATGGAGATATATTTTTAAAAAATTTCCATATTTTAGCAGAAGTAAGTTAGTATTAATCCAGAGTATATTACGAAAAGTTAAGGTGCATGTTGAAATCCCTGGAAAATTTATTAAGAAAACAACTCAAAATGTATAAATAAATTCAACAAGGAGTTAAAATGGTACAGTATAAAATATCTATCTTACACAGGAGAAGGCAATTAAGGAGGAGCACAAAAATCCTGAGACATACAGAAAACAAGTATCAAAATGCAGATGTAAATCTATCCATATCAACAGTTACATTAGATGTAAATGAATTAAGCATTTCTATCGAAAAGCAGATTGTCAGACTGGATAATAAAAGAAGATCTTACTATATGCTGTATCCAAGACACGTATTTTAGATTGAGTCTAATACGTTGAAAAGTAAAATGATGGAAAAAGATATACCATGCAAACAACCCAAATAGAGCTGGAGTCATCATACTAATGTCAAAGAAACAGACTTTAAGACAAAAAGTTTTACTAAAAACAAGATGTACAAGGTATCAGGAAAACGGAACAATTAAAATATATATGCATCTAACAACAGAGTCCCAAAATACATGAACTAAAACAGAAGAACTGAAGGGAGAAATAGGCAATCCTGTAATAATAGTTGGAGATCTCCATATCATACTCTTAATAATTGATAGGCCAACTAGAAAGAAAATCAGCAGTTATATGGCGAATTTGAACACTAATTATTTTGACCTAACTAGTATCTGTAGAGCAGTCCATCCAACAGCAGCAGAATACATATTCTTTTCAAGCACACATAAAACAATTATTTAGAATAGATGTGTGGTAGAGCATAAAAGGGGTCTCAATAAATTGAAAATAATTGAAGTTATGAAAAGTATGTTGTCCAACAAAACCAGTATCACATTAAAAATCAACAACTGAAAGAAATTTGGGAAATCCACAAATATTTGGAAATTAGTACAGTTCTAACTAAACTGTGAATTAATAAATCACAGAGGAAATTAGGAAATATTTTATACTGAAAAAGAATGAAATCACACATCAAAATTTGTGGGGTCCAGCTCAGGCAGTACGTAGAGGAAAATTATAACTTTTAATGCCTATATTAGAATAAAGGAGGCCAGCCACAGTGGCTCATCTCTGTAATCCCAGCACTTAGGGAAGCCAAGGCGGGAGGATTGCTTGAGCTCAGAAGTTTGAGACCAGCCTGGGCAACATAGTGAGAGCTCATCTCTGTGAAAAATTTTTAAAAATTAGCCTGGGGTGGTGGCATGCACCTGTAGTCCCAGTTACTCTGGTGCCTAATGTTAGAGGATCACTTAAGCCCAGGAAGTTGAGGCTGCAGTGAGCTGTTATTATACCATTGCACTCCAGCCTGGGCAATAAAGTATGATCCTATCTCAAAAAAAAAAAAAAAAGAAAAGAAAAAAGGAAAGATCTCAGACCAGTGACCTACATTTCCACTGTAAAAAACTAGAAAAATAAGAGCAATTCAAACCCAAAGCAAATAGATGTAAGGAAATACAGTTGTTTTTTGGTATCTGGGGGGGGATTGTTTCCAGGATCCCTTACAAATAGCAAAATCTGGATACCCAAGTCCCTTATATAAAATGGCATAGCATTTGCATATAACCTCCTATATACTTTAACCCATCTCTAGATTACTTATAGCACCTAATGTAAATTCTATGTAAATACTTGTTACACTGTAAATTTTAAAATTTGTATTATTTTTATAATTGTATTGCTTTTTATTGTCTTTTTTCAAATATTTTCAATCCACAGTTGGCTGAATCCAATGATGTAGAGCCCATGGATATGAAGGACCAACTGTAATACAAATTAGAGTGGAAAACAGTGAAATAGGAAACAGAAAAAAAATAGAGAAAATCAACAAAACTAAAAATTTAATGAAAATATCAATAAAATGTATGAAACTTTTACTATACTGATCCAGAATAGAAGAGACAAAAGGCAAATGAAGAAAATTGGAATGAAAGAGATGATGTTACTAACCACCTTACAGAAATTACGAGGCTTAAGGAAATTCTATGAACAACTTTATGCCAAAAAATTTAGACAACTTACATGAAATGAAGAAATTCCTAGAAAGATACAAATTTAACACAATTGACTCAAAGATTGAAAATGTGAATAGATTGTAACAAGCAAAGAAAATGAATTAGTAATTAAAGATTTTCTGACAAAGAAAAGCCCCAGTCGGCCGGGCGCAGTGGCTCAAGCCTGTAATCCCAGCACTTTGGGAGGCCGAGACGGGTGGATCACGAGGTCAGGAGATCGAGACCATCCTGGCGAACACGGTGAAACCCCGTCTCTACTAAAAAATACAAAAAACTAGCCGGGCGAGATGGCGGGCGCCTGTAGTCCCAGCTACTCGGGAGGCTGAGGCAGGAGAATGGCGTAAACCCGGGAGGTGGAGCTTGCAGTGAGCCGAGATCGCGCCACTGCACTCCAGCCCGGGCGACGGAGCGAGACTCCGTCTCAAAAAAAAAAAAAAAAAGAAAAGCCCCAGTCTAGATGACTTTACTGGTGAATTCTAACATATATTTAAAGAAGAATTAATGCCAATTGGTTGCAAACTCTTCCAAAATATTAGAAGAGGAGGAAACACTTCACAGTTCATGAGGCCAGTGTTAACTTGATATCAAAGTCAGACAAAGATATTACAAGAAAGTTAAACAATAGATCCATATTCCTCATAAATATGGTTGTAAAACTTCTCAAGATCGTATTAGGAAACTGAATTCAGAAACATATAGAAAAAGAGATTCTACTTCATGATCCAGTGAAATTTGTCTCAGGAATACAAGATTGGTTTAACATCCATAAATTATTTAATATAATATACCATATGAATAAATTAAAGGACAAAAACCATATAATCATCTCAATACATGCCAAAAATGTATTTGACAAAATTCAACACCCATTTATTATAAAAACTTTCAGTAAATTAGGAGCAGAAGGAACTTCTTCTAGCTGATAAACCATATCTAAGAAAAGCTAACCTTCTATCTTAAAAGCTAGAGCTAATGTCGTACTTAATGGTGAAAGACTGAATGCCTTTCATTTCAGATCAGTAACAAAACAGGAAGTCTGGTCTCACCGTCTCTATTTAACACTGTACTGGAGATTCTAGCCAGGAATTGGCAAGGGTTAAATTTGGCCTGCATTCAGTTTGTGTACAGCCCACAAACAAGAATGGTTTTTGCATTTTTTAATAGTGGTAAACAAAAAAAACAGACAAACAGGAAACAAAGGAGAAAATGTGACAGACTTTGTCTTGAAAAACCTAATAGATTTACTATCTGTCCCTTTTTTAAAAAGTTTGCTAATCTCTGACTATAAAACATCAGAAAGCTTCTACTAGTGATAATAGCTACCATTTACCATGCTTACTATAAACTAGTCCCCATCCTTGTGTTGAGCACTGGAAATACATTTTCTCAGTTCTTCTTATAACAGTTTTTCCATGTAAAAGGCCCTTCCGCATCCACTGAAGCAAACTCAGTTTAATTTGATTATTTCTGGAAAGATCCTATTTCCAAACAAGGTCATGTTCAGAGGTATTAGAGATTAGGACTTCAGCATCTGAAATTTTGGAGGGCACAGTTCAGCGCATAACAGCATATGTGTGCATGTGTGTATGTGTTTTCTGTGCTTCAGAGACAGATACACAGAGATGAGATGGAAAGGATTGGTTTCCGAACGGAAGGGAGGAGCAGATACAGGCAAGTATGTCCAAATGGTTTCAGGGTGAGTGTGATTGGAAAAGATTGAGAGAAGGTTACTACTTTAATTAGTAAGAGGTTACTGGTGATTTTGGAAATAACAGTTTTGAAAATGCTGAGAGAACAGAATCCATATTGCAAGGGCTTAAGGTCCACTAACCTTATACTTTCTACTTCAAAGGCCCTTTTTTTTTTTTTTTTTTTTTTCCCCACTGAAGCAACTGAGCTTTACAACCCCACTGTGGGGAGGCCATTTCATGGATGAAAAAATAGAGGCTCAGAGAATCACTCTTCTTTTATGTCAGAGCACATCTGAAGTGAATTTTGGACTGGCTTGTAACAGTTCCAATGCTGTTTTTCTCTGTTTTTATTTAATTCTTGGATCACCAATGTAAATTTTCAAATCTTTTGTGATATAGTGCAAACAAATGGGTTTGAAGTCAGACAGTTTCATCAAGTGTGGGTAACCCTGAGCAGGCCATTGTGTTTTCATTCTTGGGAATGAGATGAGAATGTTTATATATACTTTGCGGAGTTGTTGTGGGGCTTAAAGGAAACAGAGTAAGTAGGGTGGCTAGGTACTTCATATCAGTTTGCTTCCTCATTATCTCCCTAAATCTAAGGTACAACAGGCATTGTGTATTATGGTCCCTTAACTCTCTCCTAACAGCAAGCACAATTCCCTGTACGTAAAACAATGCTGAGTTAACGTATGAGTCTTTTTCCCTCAATAACACTTGAATATTTTGCTATATTAAGACAGTTATATTAAACTTATTTTTTTCTTTCATCTGAGCCTTAATTTTGGCAACCAAATTAAAATGTAACATTTTTTCACAAATATTTGTGGAGCATTTTAATTCATTTATCAAATAAACAAATATAGAGAGAGTATCTTTTATATGGCAGGTATTGTGTGTGGCGCTGGACACACAAAAGTTATAAGGTGGCTTTTGTCCTAAGTGAGAAGAACAGCCCACAGTGGGCAGCTTTGGTGCAGGTAGAGTGCTGACCTTGGTTCCCAAAGACTTTAGGTTGAGTTCTAGCTGTATCATTTTCCTGCCAGCTGTGTGATCCTGGGCTAGTTACTGAACTTATCTGAGCCCCAGTTTCTTCTTCTGTAAAATACAATTAATAATAGGGCTCTAATTCCTATAGTTTAAATGTCTGTACCCCAAAAAACTCATATTGAAATTTAGTTACCATTGTAACAGTGTTGAGAGGTGGGACTTTTTTTTTCTTTCTTTTTTTTTTTGAGACGGAGTCTCACTCTGTCGCCCAGGCTGGAGTGCAGTGGCGCGATCTCGGCTCACTGCAAGCTCTGCCTCCTGGGTTCATGCCATTCTTCTGCCTCAGCCTCCTGAGTAGCTGGGACTACAGGTGCCCGCCACCACACCTGGCTAATTTTTTGTATTTTTAGTAGAGACAGGGTTTCACCGTGTTAGCCAGGATCTCGACCTGCTGACCTCATGATCCTCCCGCCTCTGCCTCCCAAAGTGCTGGGATTACAGGAGTGAGCCAAAGTGCCCCGCCCGAGGTGGGACTTTTAAGTAGTGATTAGGCCATGAGGGCTCTGCCCTCATTGGTGGAATTAATGCTGTTATAAAAGGCTGAGTCTGGTCCCCACTTGTTCTCTTGCCCTCTTGCCCTCTTGCCTTCTGCCTTGTGATGGTAAAGCAAAAAGGCCCTCACTAGAGGCCGGCACCTTGATACTGGTTTTCCCAGCCTCCAGACTGTGAGCCAGTAAATTTCTGTTCGTTATGCATTACTCAGTCCCAGGTATTCTGTTATAGTCACACAAAATGGACTAAGAGACCAATTCCATCTTTTATTCAGTCAGAGAAACCCCGGTTTTTAATAACTTTTTACATATTGGATTTGAAGAGAAAGGATTAAGCCTATTTTTTTTTTTTACATGACTGCCCCCAGGGAAGCTTTATCTATAGTGAGTACTGTTTTAAATTACAGACTTTTTTTGCCACAGTCTGTACTTTATCTGTTTTTTACATACATATAGTCTAAGTGAGCTAGGTTTTCTTCACCTATGTAAACAAATGCTTTCTAAGATGGCACAGAGCATACCCACCTTGTTGATATGACTCCCACTCGAATGCCTACAGGGTTAAGAACATCAGTGAACGACATAGAGGTCAGATTATATGTGGCTCAATGTACAGGGTCTGTCTGGAGGGAGTGATGGCTATCCAGCTCTTACAGAATGCTTTTGGAATTTCGTTAAGAATGTGGAATGTGAGCCCAGTGCTATTAGATCTTCCATCGTTTCACAAGAAGCCAGAAACCTGGATTTCTATGTGAATGCTTCCTTTTAAAAGCCTTGGTTATATATTTTTTATGGTGTGACGCATATAGACATATCTGTAGGCTGTGATCAGCCTCTGATCACCAGATTGCAACTTCAGTAGAGATAATAACCTGAGACTTTGGAGCCAGAAGAACTACTGCCATTATTAGCTTGAAGGATGATCTTGAGAAAGTTATTTAACTTTCTGACTCAGTTTATACATCTGCAAAAGGGAGGATTATATAGACTTCAGTTCAGTAGCAAAAAATTTATGTGTAAAACCTAGCACAAGACAAACAATTTAAAAATGGGCAAAAGTTTTGAATAGATATTTTACCAAAGAAAATATGGTTAATAAGCATGCAAAAAGAGTATGAACATCACTAGTTATTAGGGAAATGCAAGTTAAAACCACTGAATGAAATACTGAACAGAATGGCTATTATCAAAAAGTCAAACAATAACAAGTGTTAGTGTGTTCGGAATTGGTTCTTTCCAGTGGGTTCTTGGTCTTCCTGACTTCAAGAACGAAGCCGTGGACCCTCGCAGTGAGTGTTACAGTTCTTAAAGGTGGTGTGTCTGGAGTTCGTTCCTTCAGATGTTCAGATGTGTCTAGACTTTCTTCGCAGTGAGTGTTACAGTTCTTAAAGGTGGCACATCTGGAGTTGTTTATTCCTCCCGGTGAGTTTGTGGTCTCGCGGACTTCAGGAATGAAGCCCCAGACCCTTGTGATGAGTGTTACAGCTCATAAAGGTAATGTGGACCCAAAGAGTGAACAGCAGCAAGATTTATTGTGAAGAGTGAAAGAACAAAGCTTCCACAGCATGGAAGGGGACCTGAGCGGGTTGCTACTGCTGGCTTAGGTGGCCAATTTTTATTCCCTTATTTGGCCCCACCTACATCCTGCTGATTGGTCCATTTTACAGAGTGCTGATTGGTGCATTTACAATCCTTTAGCTAGACACAGAGCACTGATTGCTGTGTTTTTACAGAGTGTTGATTGGTGCATTTACAGTCCTTTAGCTAGACACAGAGCACTGACTGGTGTGTTTTTACAGAGTGCTGATTGGTGCATTTACAGTTCTTCAGCTAGACACAGAGTGCTGGTTGGTGCATTTACAATCCTTTAGAGCAGTGATTGGTGCATTTTTACACAGTGCTGATTGGTGCATTTACAATCCTTTAGACACAGAGTGCTGATTGGTGCGTTTTTACAGAGTGCTGATTAGTGCATTTACAATCCTTTAGCTAGACAAAAAAGTTCTCCAAGTCCCCCACCCGACCCAGAAGCCCAGCTGGCTTCACCTCTCAATCCCCTCTCTAAACAGGACACCCCAACTGCTGTGGGGAATTGGGCAGTTACCACTCTAGCTACTTCCTGCTAGATAGGGGTGAAGAAGGAGCCCTGCAGTTGTAGCGTCCTCCAGAGGGGAACTCTTTAGGCCCGTCAGAGGGCCAGCAGGTCGGTCCAGGGATCCTCAGTAGAAGTTGTTAGTTGAGCTCATTTGGGCTTCCATTTGTAAGATCATTGTAGCTTGATGGCCTCAACCTTAGAGGAAACAAATTTGACAAGGAAGTTAAAAATACAGGGCCCAAAGGCAAGTAATAGCAAGATAGCTGTCACAGGACCTGGAAATGGGAGATGCCATGTCGCCCAACTCCAGAGGTTAGTATAAGAGTTTGAAAGGCATTGCTTGATTTCAGAAGTATTTTCCTGTAAATGCCAGGCGACATCTTATACTATCCCTGACTGGTTAGTGTGAAAACAACACTCTTCTCCTAAGAAGGTGAGAGTCCTCCTTTCTCAGCAGTGAGGAGTTCTAGGCCTCGGCAGTTTTGGAGAGTCACTGCTGCCAAAGACTCTATTTGGGATTGTAGAGTAAGGATAGATTTCATTATTTCTTGCAAACTGTCTGAGAAATCCTTTGAGAGTGTGTGGTAGTAGGATAACAAAGTAGAAAAACTGGCTATTCTGATTCCTGTAGCAGTAGCCATTCCTAACCCTATAAGTAGGGGTATTAGTTGTATGGCTTCGCTTTGACGGACTTGAGCTTTGAGGGGTACGGATAGGGTCTGATTTCCTGGGGTAATGTTAATGTTGGGAGTTAGAAAGACTAAGGTGCAGTTGCCTTTCCAGTTAGTGGAGAGGCAGATATAGGTTGACGTTCCACATAAAAAGAATATACCTTGGCTGGGTAGACAGAACTGGTTGTGTTCGTTAAAAAGGTGTGTGAGTTTGTTGTTTTCACTTTCCCTTACTCCTAGAGTACTTGCCAAGGTAGCTCCGGTGAGCAGCTGGAAAGGGGTGTTGGGAACAAACTGAGTGGCTTCCTGGGTTCTATTTTCCCATTGGAGAAAAAACTGTTTTGTATCTACTAGGAACCATTCAAGAGAGTAATTAAAAGAGGGGATGAGAAGGCGTTCACTAGTGGTGGGGGCGCTGCTGCAGGGGGTTCAGGGGTGAATGGTCATGCAGAGAGTATGTTTGCCATGACAGAACTTGGACTGTTTCTTAAGCAGGGAGGAGAAGATGATTTTTGGAGGCCCTGAGAAGTGGACAAGCCATCTGAATGGAGCTGTTTGGGTGACTTAGCAGTTGCTATGGTCAGTTGGGGTTTGAAGTTGTAGGGTGTAATTCCACTGACTGGCTTCGGGTATAAGTACCTTTCCTTCTTCTGTCATGAACTACCCTGAGGGGAGAAAACTATGCCCCCATGAAAGTCCCCATTCTGTTTCAGTTGGGGAATACTGGGGCTTAATCTCTTGGAGAGGGTTGTTCCATACCAAGCATCCTTCCATAGGTATTTCTAATGGGAGGTTCTACCTGGCAGCAATTTTGGCCTCAGCATCTGCCCAATGGCTTCCTTCTGCCATTTCTCCTTCACCCTTCCGATGGCTTTGGCAGTATAAGGCTGTCATCTCCTTGAGTTTTTGCACTCCATGCAATAACTCCATAATTTCCTTGTGGTATTTAATGGGGGTTCCCCCAGAGGTTAGGGACTCCTTTTCTTTCCATATTGTAGCATGGGCATGCAGGATTAGTTAAGCATACTTGCTATCTGTATATACATTTATTCTTTTTCCTTTTCCTAGTTCTAAGGCTCGGGTAAGTGCCATTAGTTCTGCTAACTGGGCACTGGTCCCTGGGGGAAGAGGCTTACTTTCAAGTACGGTTACATCACTAACTATCGCATAACCTGCCCTTCATATCCCATTCTCCACAAATGAACTTCCCTCAGTACATAGGTTAAGGTCAGGATTAGCTAAGGGGACTTCTAAGAGATCATCTCAGGCAGCATGAGTCTGAACTATAATTTGTTGGCAGTCATGCTCAATTGGTTCCCCATTCTCTGGGATAAAAGTGGCAGGGTTGAGGGCTACGCATGTACATATTTGAAGCACAGATCCCTCAAGGAGTAGTGCCTGGTATCTAAGTAGGCAGTTGTCTGATAGCCATAAACCTCCTTTGACACCTAGTATGCCATCGGCATAATGAGTAGTCCAATGAGATCCTTTCCTTGTATTATTTTGATAGCCTCTGACACTAAGACAGCCACTGCTGCAACGACCCATAAACAATAAGGCCAGCCTTTTGCTACTACATCAATTTCCTTACTTAGGTATGCCACTGGTTGTGTGGTTGTCCCACGAGTCTGAGTAAGGACTCCAAGAGCTATCCCTGCTCTCTCTGTGATATCCCTGCTCTTCTCTGTCATATAAAGAGAAGTCTATATGTTTCTGAAGGCTGTTTTTCCTTCTGGTTCCCATTCTACTAGATGAGTATTTGCCCTCTGGGTCTCCTTGATTGGCGTATAGAGGGTCCTGGCTATCTTGCTTTATCTGGGGATCCATAGTCGGCAAAAGCCAGTGATTCCAAGGAACTCCCAGAGCTATTTTAGTGTCTTAGGGTGAGGAGAAACCAGTACAGGCTGTATTCATTCCTTGCTGAGGGCCCTGGTCCCTCTGGCTAAGATTATGCCTAGATATTTGACCTGCTGTAGGCAAAGCTGGGCCTTCAACCTAGAAACCTTGTACTCTTGATTAACTAGAAAGTTCAAGAAATCTAGAGTAGCCTGCTGACATGAGGCCTCCAAACTGGAAGCCAAAAGTAAATCATCCACATACTGAAGGACCAGAGTGCCTGGATTTGAGAAGTGGCCTAGATCTTGGGCCAGTGCCTGACCAAACAGATGAGGGCCATCCCTAAACCCTTGGGGCAAGACCGTCCATGTAAGTTGGGATGTGTGGTCTGTGGGATCCTCAAAGGCAAAGAGAATCTTGGAGACAGAGTGCAGGGGAATACAGAAGAAGGCATCCTTAAGGTCCAGAACAGTGAACCATTCTGCTTCCTCTGGCGTTTGAAAGAGCAGGGTATAGGGGTTGAGTACAATGGGATATAGAGGAATTACCACCTCATTGATGAGTCTAAGATCTTGCACTAACCTCCACTGACCATTTGGTTTTTGTACTCCTAGAATTGGAGTGTTGCAGGGACTGCTGCATTTCCTTACTAAGCCTTGAGTTTTTAAATGTTTAATCATATCCTGTAATCCTTTATGAGCTTCAGACTTTAAGGGATATTGGGATATTGCCTTTGATAAGGAAAAGTGGTGGGGTCTTTTAGCCTGATTTGGACTGGGCAGGCATTTTTTGCCCTTCCAAATTGTCCTTCCAAGGCCCAGACTTCAGGGTTGAATCCCTCCTCAAGTAGGGGACAACAAATGGGTAACTTGTTCCCCATATTCCTATAGATAATAGTTCCAGCTTTGGCTAATATATCCCTCCCTAATAAGGGTATGGGACTTTCAGGCATAACAAGAAAAGCATATGAAAAGAGCAAAGTCTCCCAATTACAACCAAGGAGGTGGAGAAATACCTGGTTAGAGGCTATCCCAGGATTCCTTGAATGGTAACGGACCTTGAGGACAGTCGTCCTGGAGATTAACACTGAGAAGGTCGTGCCAGTGTCCAGGAAGAAGTCAATTTCCTGGTCCTCAATGGTTAAATATACCTGGGGCTCATTTGATGGTGATGACATGAGCTTGTGCTTGCCCTGGGCATCCTCAGTCCTGTTGTTGGATCATCTGGTTGGGGGCTTCTGGCCCAGAGAAACTTTGCCTTTGGGGCAGTGTGCCTTCCAGTGATTGCCACCTCATAGCGGACATGGACGAGTGGGCGGCTTGTTTCTTGTTGGACAATCTTTTTTAAGGCGTCCTTGTAAACCACACTGGTAACAAGCCCCACCAGGTGATTGGCTTGGTCCATTTTCTGTCCTCTCTGAACCACCAAGGTTTGTTTGTCTGAGGGCCATGACTAAGTCTGGGGCCTTTCTCTGATCTTGCTTTTCCTTTTGGGCATGTTCCTCTTGGTCCCTATTATAGAACACCAAGGTTGCCAGGTTTAATAATGCCTCCAGATTTTGTTCAGGGCCCAGGGCTCGCTTTTGGAGTGTTCTTCTGATATCTGTGGCTGATTGGGTAATAAACTTATCTTTTAGGATCAATTGACCCTCTAGTGAGTCGAGTGACAGGGGACTATATTTTCTTAAGGCCTCCTGTAGCTGCTCGAGGAAGGCAGAAGGATTTTCTTCCTTTACCTGAGTTATGGTAGACATCATTGAATAATTCATGGTTTTTTTCGTAATTCTCCTTAGTCCTTCTAGAACACAGGTCAACAGATGTTTACAACTCTAGTCCCCATGATCTAAGTCAAGGTCCCAATGGGGATCCATACTGGGGATGGCTTACTGACTGGTAGGGAATTTGTCCCTTTCTTTGGCTGTCCTTCTATCATTTACTTGACTAAGATACCAGGTATCTCCAAACTCTCGGGCTGCAGCTAAAGTCGCATTATTTTCATTAAATGCCAGGGTTTGACCTAACAATAGCATGACATCTCTCCAAGTGAGATAGAACTGTGCCCTAGACTGTGTAGGACATCTGTGTACCTATCAGGATCATCAGAAAACTTCCCCACGTTTGTCTTGATCTGCTTCAAATCAGAGAGGGAGAAGGGGACATGTACCCAGGTTGCGCCAAATTCTCTTCTCCCTACAGCTTGCAGGGGATATTACCAATAGCCTGGGGGTTTCTGTGGCCCTTTGAAGATTTCTTTGCTTGTTTCCTTCTGGGTGGGAGAGATTAGAGGAGGCTTATCATTAATAGGAACGGGAGCTATAGGGAGGTTAGGTTATGGGGGTAAGCTGAAATGTTCTCCTGTGGGATGTAAATTGCAAGCTTTGCATAGTTGTGTATTTTCCTTCAATGAAAAGAAAGCTTGGACATAAAGTATTTCACCCCATTTGCTTTCCATCTTACAGAAAAGGTCAAGCTGCAGGATAGTATTGTGATTTATACGTCCCTCAGGTGGCTATTTTTCCCCATCAGGGAGAGAATAATGAGGTACCTCTTCTTCACGGTTTGCAGGTCAAATTGGTCCCAATGGCTTAGGATACATTTTAAGGGTGAGCCTGTTGCTGCCTGAGTGTATCCCATCAAACACAAAACCGCACGTGGTTTTTGTTTGTTTGTTTCTTCCCCTGCCCAAGAACCCACAATGGTCCCTGGACCCTGATGATCAGAATAGTTGCACTCACCAACACAGCAGCAGAAATGCCTCTTGTCCAAGAATCCACAATGGTCCCTGGACCCTGCTGATCGGAATAGTTGAGCTCACCAATGCAGCAGCAGAAACACCTCTTGCCCAAGAACCCACAATGGCCCCTGGACCCTGCTTATTTTATTAGTTGCACTCACCGATGACACAGCAGCAGAAACACTTCTTGCCCAAGAACCTGCAACGGTCCCTGGACCCTGCTGATTGGAATAGTTGCACTCACCAACACAGGAGTAGAAACACCTCCTGCCCAAGAACCTGCAACGGTCCCTGGACCCTGCTGATTGGAATAGTTGCACTCACCAACACAGGAGTAGAAACATCTCTTGCCCAAGAACCTGCAGCAGTCCCTGGACCCTGCTGATCGAAATAATTGTGCTCACCAATGCAGCAGCAGAAACACTAGTTTTCTTCCTAGACCACAAAGAGGACCAAGGAATATTGGATTTAGTGGCCTTTACCAATGCATTCTCGAAAACCTGTAACCTTGCCTGTCCTCCTAGACCACAGAGAGGACCGAGAAAAATCAGATTTAGTGGCCCTTATTGACGCATTCTTGAAAACCTATTAGAGTCCTAAGCATACTCATGTTAGTACTGGGACTTTACCCCTGTCTTATAACGATGTTATGCCCCAAAAATGAAGTGGAGGTCCATACCCTGAGGGAGGGAAGGGATCTCCAGGGTTGGAAGAGTGACATGTTTTGTCCTCACTTGAATAGGAATGATATCATTTCTGAAGCTCCCCATATCCTAGCTTCAGGAATAGTTTTTGTTAGGCCTGCTTGTCTGAGGAGGGATCCTAAAATTCCAGAAAGTCTCCCCTATGACAGGGCTTTGGGCAAAAATTATGTCTTTCTGATTCATAAGCCTGGGTGCCTAAAGAAGGGAATAGAGGCCGGGAGCGGTGGCTCAAGCCTGCAATCCCAGCACTTTGGGAGGCCAAGACGGGCAGATCACGAGGTCAGGAGTTTGAGACCATCCTGGCTAACGCGGTGAAACCCCATCTCTACTAAAAAATACAAAAAACTAGCCGGGCAAGGTGGCTGGCACCTGTAGTCCCAGCTACTCAGGAGGCTGAGGCAGGAGAATGGCGTAAACCCGGGAGGCGGCGCTTGCAGTGAGCTGAGATCCGGCCACTGCACTCCAGCCCGGGCGACAGAGCGAGACTCCGTCTCAAAAAAAAAAAAAAAGAAGGGAATAGAGTCCTGGAGTTTATACTAGAAATCATTCTTATAGGAGAAACTAGAAAAGCACCAGAGACAGGAAGTGGTTTTTAGAAGTGGGACTAGCCTCGGAGAAGAGAGGTGAGAGGAAGTTTGTCTGACAGGTGTTAGGACCCAGGAGGCAAGCGTCAGGATAAATAAGATAGATGGGTGAGTTTCACTTGGGCGACATGACTTTCAGAGTTCCGCTCATGGCCACAGGGTCAACAAACTTGTTGTCGCGACCCTGGAACTGAATCGCTTTCCTCTCTGTTGACCCTCGGCTCAGCCCAGAAGTACAGGAAAAGTGGAAGCTGGTTCCAGGCAAACCAACGCTCCCATCTCTGAAGAGTTGGGGATTGTTAGAAAGCCCTTTCCCAGAAAGCCTGATACCAATGTCTTTAGTACAGCGGCCACATTAGTCAATTTTAACTGGCTGACAGGTGCTCGGTATTTAGCCCCCAAATTCTGAGGAAAAATAGGATAGAATAGCAAGCAAAAGAGGTCCAGTGGTTCTCACTGCTTGACAATAGTTGATAGTCCCATCTGGGTCACCAAAATGTGTCTGGAATTGGTTCCTGCCAGTTGGTTCTTGGTCTCGCTGACTTCAAGAATGAAGCTGCAGACCCTTGTGGTGAGTGTTAACAGTTCTTAAAGATGGTGTGTCCAGAGTTTGTTCCTTCAGATGTTCAGATGTGTCCGGAGTTTATTCCTTCTGGTGGGTTTGTGGTCTCACTGACTTCAGGAGTAAAGACGCAGACGTTTGCAGTGAGTGTTACAACTCTTAAAGGTGGTGCATCCAGAGTTGTTTATTCCTCCTGGTGGGTTCATGGTCTCACTGACTTCAAGAATGAATACCCTCGTGGTGGGTGTTACAGCAGACCCTCATGGTGGGTGTTACAGCAGACCCTCATGGTGAGTGTTATAGCTCATAAAGGTAATGTGGATCCAAAGAGTAAGCAGCAGTAAGATTTATTGTGAAGAGTGAAAGAACAAAGCTTCCACAGTGTGGAAGGGGACCTGAGCGGGTTGCTGCTGCTGGCTTGGGTGGCCAGTTTTTATTCCCCTATTTGGCCCTGCCCACATTCTGCTGATTGGTGCATTTTTACAGAGTGCTGATTGGTGCATTTACAATCCTTTAGCTAGACACAGAGTGCTGATTGGTGCATTTACAATCCTTTAGCTGGACACAAAAGTTCTCCAAGTCCCCACCCGATCCAGAAGCCCAGATGGCTTCACTTCTCATTAGGATATACAAAAACTAAAATATACATTGTTTCATATAATGCTAGTGAAAATATGAAATGATACAGCCATTCTGGAAGCAATTTGACAGTTTTTTTTTTTTTTAAGTTGGCTGGGCACAATGGCTCATACTATATTCCTAACACTTTTAGGAGGCCAAGGCGCATGGATTTCTTGAGGCCAGAAGTTCGAGACCAGCCTAGTCAACATGGCAAAACCCCATCTCTATGAAAAGCACAAAAATTAGCCAACCCATGATGGTGGATGACTGTAATCCCAGCTATATAAAGGCTGAGGCATGAGAATCACTTGAACCCTGGGGGTTGGAGGTTGCAGTGGTCATGTCACTACACTCCAGCCTGGGCGACAGAGCAAGACTCTGTCTCAAGTAAAAAAAAAAAAAAAAAGAACAAACAACAACAAAAAAAATTTTAAACATGAGTTTACCATAAAAAAAAAATTTTAAACATGAGTTTACCATAAAAGCCCACAATGCTGCTCACAGGTATCATGAAAACATGATGTGAATATATGAAAACATATAGAAAAACATGTGTCCCTGAAAGACTTGTTTGGGAATGCATGTAGCAGCATTGTTGATAGAATCCAAGAAAGTGGAAACACTTTAAATGGTCACATACTGGTGAAAGGATATACAAATATAGTATACCCATGCAGTGGAATAGCATGTAATGAAATGCTAATAATGCTGAAACGTGGATGAACCGCAAAAGTATTATGCTAAAAAAGTAAGCCAGATGCAAAACATCACATGTAATTCTATTTGTAAGAAATATCCAGGAAAACAAGTCAACAGAGACAGAAAGTAGATTAGTGGTTGCCTGGGGCTGAGTGTGGGAACAGGGATTGGCTACAAACAGACACAGGTATCTTTTGGGGGTGGTGGTAACATTCTAAAAGTAGACTGCAGTGATAGTTGCACAGTTATGTAAATTTACTAACAATCTTGGAATCGTACACTTTAAATCAGTAAATTTAATAGTGTGTAGATTATATTTCAATAGGACTTTAAAAAAACAAAACCATATCTAGCCTGATATATAGTCATTTATTAATAAATGTGACTCCTTCTCTTCCTCTTTAAGTACAGAGAGGCAAAACTGCATAGCAATTAAGAATCCATGCCCTGAAGCTGAACCCTGGTCTTTCCACTTACTTACTAACCATGTGTCCTTAAAAACATTACTTAGTCTCTCAAAGGCTCAGGCTCTTCATGGTGAACTGAAAACAACAACAGCTATCTCATGGAGTTTTACAAAGAATTAAATGAGGCCACACACATAAGATGCGTAGCATACAATAAGCCCATAATCAATGACAGCAACATAGTCTTCCAGATCCAGGACCTTCTGTCTGCCCATTTCTTATCTTTATAGCAGTGGTTAAAACAGAGTTCTCTTTCCTCTTGTTCTTCACTGCTCCTCAAAACCTCTGCCCCCGACTCTGAGATTTTCTTTACAAAATTTTAGTTGGTTTATAGGTCTATCATGTGGTCTAGGCTTAGAATACTGCTTAGCATTATCTGAACATGAGTTGCTAGCCACTTATATGAGATTGTCAATTGGAGGTAGATAAGCAACTTTAATAACACTCAACATGGTAACATTCATGCTCTGTTGTATCTACTTACATATGGGAAGCTCGCCACCCTTTTTCAGATGTTATCAAGGGCTTCTAAGGCATTCCTGTCAGGTGGAGGGAGCAAGGACTGAGAAGAGTGCCTCCTTTTGCAGACTGATACAAAGGACGCACAGAGAATTGGGGAGGTTTGCAGGAATTATATGGCAAACAGATGCAGAGAGGTGACTAATGGGAAGGAGGTCTTAGAGGGTCCCTTACACAGTGGAGTCACACTCTCACGTCCCTCTGGGCCAGGCACTTGGCGAGTAATCTTGATGTAGAAAACCACAGCGGGTTCAGTCTGCCTTTCGCTTCCCCTCAGTGGAGAGAATTCTGGGACACATCTATCTGTCTTTAAGAAAAACCAACAGTGTGAATGTGGCGATTAATGTGGTCCTGTGGACATTAGGCAGTGGTCAGGACCTTGGTGAGCTAGGGGGTCCAGGCCCCTTTCAAAAGGAGCATTTGTTCATCAGCCTCATTCTGTTGTTTCCATGTGGAAATGGGGCCTAGAGTGGCCAGAACTATGCTTCCTTTACAAGTTAGAAAATCAAGTTTTTGTGTGACATTTCCTAATTTTAAAATATTGCTAACATTTTAAAAATGTTAGCCAAATGAAATACATCTACCAAATAGATATAACCCCAGACCTAACCCCTACTCTAAAGTAATCTTCTGTATTCATTATATATGTTAAGCAGATGCTGAAAGGAGCTCATGAGGATGTAGTGGAGGGGATTCTTGCATTTATTAAAGGGTGGGATAGCTTATTATTGAGGACTCTTCCTTTTTGTTTTATTCTATTGTGTTAGAGAACTGGAGGTAGTGTCCAGGCCTGAGGCTGCAGCCACATCCTGGTTGTCCCAACACTCATGTCACTGGTAGCATTTCGTAATGTGTTATAATCTGTGCATGAGAATCACATCAATTTTCCCTTCATTGGCATGCTACATTTTAATAATTGTTCAGATTTCATTTTTTTAAACAAGGGAGGCTATTATTATAAGCTATAAAATTCAGAAGGGCTTTGAAAAATCACAGCCGATTGGAAAAAGCCTTTGCATTAAATGCCTGCTCTGAATGGATGTGCTCACCTGTACTTCAGATCAGAGAGATGTTTTTGAAGAAATACCATCAGCTATTTTGATATGTTCTTTGCTGACACATATTCACCACTGATTTCAATATCTCTCAAGCCAACTTTGCAAAATAGAGACCTTAAGTGGAAATAAAGTTATCTCTACCCACTATTGCTTAGAGATGTGATGTAAAGCCTTAAAAGTGAATATGAGATTTGGAATTCAGAAAAGCATCTCTTCTCACCTTTGATCATCCTCTTTTTTTTCTTTTAAGCCGAGCTCTTGAGTTGTTTATAGCTTTCATGGGCTAAATCTGTGAAATTCATTTCCCTCCCCACACAGTACATGGCTGCTGATGTCTCTGATTAGTTTTGTTTTTTTCACTCATGTTTTTATTTTCAAGCCTAAAGGTTGCCCCGTGTTTGCATAGCTTAGCAGTTAGAGTGGACAGAGGCTGTGTTCAAATACTTCAAGCTAATAAGGCTTTCTTGGAACTGTGTGCGGGTAGAGAAGCATATTAAAAGTTTGGGTATTTTTCAAAGCTGTTCTGGAATTGAATTTACACTGTGCTTTTTCTTGTGAGCTATGTGTATGTTCTCAGCCTCAAGATCAGCCAGGAATGTGTGACACAGCTTATGCCAGATGAGCAGCCTCAAGCAGGAATATGTCTCTGTCAGACCAGTGGAGTTATTGACCCTCACTGCTGGCTGCCTTGAGTCATCACTTCCGCTGAAAATACCTTTGAGCATGGCCATCTCCCACCTTTTTAAGCCCAGTGAGTCCCCACTTACCTGGCAGAAAAGTTGTGGTCTTTAGGCTCATCCTGCCCTCTTTGAGCTTCCGTGTGAATTGAGCCTGAGTAGTGTTGGGAAGGAGGGCAGTCCCAGGCAAGCAGGCACCAGATTCCCCCTGGTCTGACCCAAAGTTCAGCAGATTTTCAAACGTAAATGTTTCTTAGCTCGTCATAAGCTGTTGTTCAACTTCCAACTCTGGGATGGTTGATTTTGCTAATTTTGTTCCGCTTTATAGATGCTGTGGGGAGAGAGGATTTGTCCATCTCTTCACTTGGCTATTCTCGGAACTTGTAATAGACTTTGTTTCGCTTCACGCACTCCTGGCTACTGAGTCTTTTTCTCAAATGTCATTCCTATATCTACGGTCATGTCATTGCTTGCTCTGAGAACCGGACCTGCAATGTTTGTGCCAGTTACTAAGTTATTGGCACTTAGCTACAACGCTATCCTTTTGTTCTGAACTTTATGATGAAGCTTTTACTTCTGCTTTGTCCACTGGCTCCCTCTTAGGCCCTGCCAGTAGCGGGTGCTAGAGGGGGACTCCATGGCTGGATGGGGCCAGGCAGGACTTGCTCCTGGTTTGCTTCCCGTTTTTCGCAGTGTTAACTTAGAATAGGTTTCTCAACTTTGACATTGTGGACTGAGTCATTCCTTGTTGGGGGATGGTGTCTCGTGTGTTGTAGGATTTTTAGCAGCACCCTGTCCTCTACCTGCTAAATTGTAGTACCAGTCCCCTAGCTGTGACAATTAAGACTGTCTTCAGACAGTGCCAAATGTTCCCTGGGGGGCAAAATCACCCTGGGTTTAGAATTACTGACCTAGAGTCTACGTATAGACATGCTTCTTCACTTTGGCAGCTGCGATTCCTTCCCTTGGCAGTAGCCGAATCCATTTTTGTAATAGACTATAATGTATACAGGCAATGTATACATATTCCTTACTACAATGTATACATACCCTGTATACCATGTAGCCACTAAATAAGATGACTTAGATCCATATTCATTGACTTTAAAAGATTTCTGTAATAGAATAATTGAAAAGTAAAACAGGTTTCCAAAATTAAAAAGTAGAGTTTCAGTGTGAGTGTTTGTGGGTATGTGTTTGTGTATGCTGTGCAATTATGAATGCCTGGAAAGACCTTTCACCAAGGTGTTCACGGAGGTGGGATTTTAGGAAACTTTTTTCTCTTTGTGTTTTTCTGAATGACTTGAATTTTCTATATGTGCACAGGTTATTTTACAATGAAAAGCAATATAATTATACTTATTTAAAAGAAAAAGAAAGGCAGAAAGGAAGGTTGAAGGAAGAGAGTAACAGAAGGAAAAAAGAATAAAGAAAAAGAAAACACGTTGCTGTGGGCTGACAGAGACTTCAGAATAGCTATTATTTGGATCAGCCTTCTGAATTCATACACCTGGGTGCAGAAGCTTGACAGGACCACTGTCAGTCTCGTATAGCACTGTCCTTTGGCATGGTAAGAATATCCTCTTTTCCCGTTACTTTAAGGGCAAGATCTGCCTGTCAAGGCTGATTCTGCACTTTGAAGAATCATCCTTTATACCTCCCTCTCTCTCATGCCCTACATCCTATCTATCAGCAAACATTGTTACCTCTTCCCCCTAAATAACCTGCCTCAGTCCCTCTGTACCTATTGTTACCTCCTCCCTTTTCTTCTCTGGACCGTTGCAAAGCCTCCTAATTGGTTATCATGTTGTTGGTTTTGTACCCCTCAAATCCCATTCTTTATATTGCAGCCAGCCTAATCTTTCTGAAATGTAAATCTGACTATGTCATTCCCTAGCTTAAAAGCCTTAAATGGATCTCCATTGACAAGTGATAAAGTCAATAGTCTTGAACCAGGCTCTTGGTGACCATGCAGTAGTTAAGGAACAAATTCTGTAGTGCATAGCCAAGTTTTACTACTTACTAACTGTATGACCTTGAACAAATTAGTGAACCTCAGTTTTCCCTTCTGTGAAATGGGGATGATGACAGTATTAACTTGTATGATTACTGAGAAATTATATATATATACACACACACATATATATCTTTAAAACATATATCTATAATATATCTTTTAAATGTATACATATACATGTATGTTTAATCACAGAACAGTGTTTGGCACTCAGTAAGTACTCAATAAATGTCACCTTGTATTATTGCCTGTCTTTCACTACTCTCAATTACTTACCCGGTGCTTCAGCTACAATATAGTTTTGTTAAACACCTCGTTCTCCCAAACCTTTGTGATTCCAAATAATCCTGTTCCTGTTGCCTAAAATGCAAAGCCCAAGCTCTTTTCTTCTTCATCTTAAGGCATTCCCAAGTCCTAGAAATAAAAATCCTTTTATCCCACTTCCCAGGCTACTCTGTAGATGTGTTCATGAATATGCATTGGGAATGTCTGTTTATAAGGTTTTCCTCTCAATTGAACTTGAGCTCTCTAAGGCAAGGATCTTGGCTTGTTTATCACAGTGCCCATTAAATACCAGGCATTCAGTAAATGTCATTAACTAAGTGAACAAAGTGGAAGACTCCATTCTTTGAGACTCCTTGTGTGTTATGGTTCTACCTTTGCTGGTGAGAGTTGTTTCTACTTGTGTCTCATCTTCCTCCCTAGGTTATAACATCTTTTGTAGATGAGCAATGAATGCTTATGTATTCCTTGCATTGCATCAGCTCAGAACTGTAATACAGTACACAACTACAGCACTTCCTACCTTCTACTGTGGTTTGTTGTCCATGTGACTAGCCAACCTACTACACTGCATTTTTTCCAAGGCAGGAGCTGCCTTGTTAATTTGCCTCCCAGTCTCCCAACACATTTGTGACATAGCAGAAGAAGCACTGGATTGGCATTGGTAGGAGTCTTGGGGCCTGGTATTCCAAGCACATGCTTTATTGTAAAGAGGCTTTCTCCTTTAGTATGGTAACTGTACCCAAAATTATTTAAAGCCTATAGGACCTATGTTATAACAAAGTGATATAACTTTTTTTATAGCCTATTGATTTCAATTTAGGAGCAAATACTGTGCTTGGATTGGAAGAGCATGATTGATTTTCAATGATCTAGTTTGAGGTTGTTGGAAGAAAACTTGTTCTGGTGAGGCCCAGCCCATGTATATCTGGTTGTTCCCCATAAGAATTGCAACTCGGTCCAAGTTCATGCTGTGAAAGGTTGCCTTTTGAATATCAGTTTCATGAAGGGGCTTTCCCTAATTGCCCTCTTACAGGATTTGCATTTTTTGAGGGGCACTACTCTATCCTCAGCTCCTTTAACTGTGCCAGGTACATGGTAGGAGACCCCCAAATTTGTTTCCTTATCCAGAGCAGCCTGCGGTAACAGGGAATTACTCTGCTCTGCTCTTAAACCTGCGGAAACTCTGATAGAACTGAGTCCATTCCCTTCCAAGAGAAGCTCCCAGAGCCATTCAGAGAGACTGGGTGACAGCTGTTACCACCCCTCCTCACCCCCTGGCCTTTACGTGCAACTGCACCTGCCTAGGGTAGTGGAAACAGTGACCCTGATTCTACCTCAAATCAGACCCTCTTGTTTCTACCTGCCATTGGGTCTCACAGAGGCTGCAGGTGGCAATATAGCTTACTTTTGTTCATTTGTATTTGAAATGCCTTTTTCTCTGTGGAAGAACTCTTTAAGAAGAAAAAGTGGTATCTTATTTCCTCCTTCAAGACTAGGAAATTTGTCTCTAATAGATGGAAGGAAATTCTCTAAACAGATTGAAATATGGTGGAGCATGAAGGCTTGCCTTCTCTCCTTAACTCTATCTTCACCAACCGTGTTCATGGACAAGTGACCCTGCTACCCTGAATCTTAGTGTCCTCAAGTGAGCAACGGGGATATGCTTGCCTTTTCTGTTAAACTCACAGTGAGTTAACCTGAGTCCTGCTGGAAAGAATCACGGTTCTAATAATCAACCTTTACATATAATGTCTTGCAGAAAGCATCGGCTACCACATACCCCAGGTGCAACCCAGTTCTCACTTCCTGCAGCTGCTATCACAGATGGTGATGACCAATGAGGAGACTGATGATCCATAGGCTCTGTTACATTGCAGTAATGTTTAGTGTACAGCATAGAGAGATTTTACATATGCGTGCACTCCTATAACCACCATATCAGCATATAGAATAGCTCCAGCACCCAAGCAATTTCACTCATGCCCCTCTCAGTTTGTACTTCCAGAGATATCCACAATTCTGACCATCAGTTTGTTTTGCCTATTCTTGGGCCCCATATATAAGAATAATATAGTATGTTCTTTTTGCCTCTGGCCTCTTTCAGTCTGTGGAAATGGATAAACTCGATGGGATTCATTCTATGTTGAACCTGGATTGCAGTTCCTTCTTATCTGTTGACTTGAATGAGTCTTTAGAGGGAGCCAGACATTGTCCTACATGCTGTACATGCATTATCTCACTTAATTCTCAGCACTAAGGTAGGGAACTTTTCCTTTCTTATGTAAGGCTCAGAGAAGTTAAGTAATTTGCCTCAAGTCACAGAGCTATTACATGTTGAAGACAGAATTCTTGTTCAGTTTGGGTACCAGAGCTTGAGCTCACTAGCAAGAGTAGGAACTTGACATGCTTTCAGAATTAGATTAAATCAGATTTGTCTCTAGTTCTGTTTTGAAGGTCATATGATTATTGTGTGGTTATTCACAAAGGGGTCTCTATGGGAACTCGCCTTTCATTTGAATATTCTGTCAGAATATTTTCTCTCCCCTGTTTAATCATTAGGGTTTCTCACCTGTGCGTGCTTGTGTGCACGTGTATATGTGTAGATTCGACTCACCTTGCCTTGCCTGTGCCTGCATTTGCTTTGGGATCCAGACCTGCTTCTTTCTGGCCTCTGCAGGAGGCTGCTTTCTCCAGACCTTGCCTGAAAGATTAAGCTGCTTAACGATGTCTTCCTCCTCCTTCCGGGGTGTGATCTTTGATGAAGGAATCAGACAGAGCTCTGTCTGACTGTGTGGCTACTTTCCCATTCTCAGCTTGTGGGGGTTTCTAAGGAAACGCCAGCTGCAGTAGATTTTTGTCTCTAGTGTGTGTAGTGTGACTTGCTGTCCTCCCACCTTCGAGTCTCACCTTCTTCCCCTGGTGATGGATGACCCCTTGTCTGGAGTGTGAGCTTGGAGGTAGAGCAGCCTTTGGTAGAGTGTGGGGGACCATCCTGCATGTAGACTGAGACTTTAGCTTTGAACAAGCCAGGACTGATTCCTGGGCTGTTTCCCAAAAACTCACCCCGACTTTTCTCTTTTATAAAATCATCCTTTGAATTTATCTCTGCTCTGTATAGCTTTCCTTGTAAACACAGTATTCATGCCTTTCTCCCCTGGGCTCTGAACTAATCCATTACGTTTGGATAAGACACAGACAATGGGTAAATGCCCCCTTGCAGGCTGGAGAATTAAATAGATAATCTGAGCTCTATTTGGGTCTGTGGCTCAGTGCATAAGGTAATTTGTAAGAGGCTTTGGTCTTCCTTTCTCCATGCAAATGAAGAGAATAAGTAAAGGAAAAAAGGGAAGGTGGGTGAACTTTTTTGAATACTGGCATTGGAGTCACTAGGACAGGCAGAATGTAGCTTTTCATTTAACCCCTTGTGGGCTGTCTTCCCTAAGTAACTTTCCTTAATCAGGAACGACCAGCATTTGCAGTAATTGCACAATTGATTCCTACCCAGTGTGTTAAGTCCCATGTACTATAAATTTGTTCCTTGTTCATCACTGTATTCCCAGTGCCCATAAGTGTTAGCTCATAATAGGCATTTAATAAATATTCTCAAATGTTTGTGGAGTTGTTCATTAGCAGTATAAAAGTTATTTGGGTAGAGAATTGTTGCAATGTAGTAGAAAGATCATGGACTAAAGAGATGATACAGATCATCTCCCCTGGTGATTTCTAAGGCCCTGTCAGATTTGGTTCTGGATTCCAGCAACTCAGTGTTTAGCTGGTCCAGATAATTAAGCTCTGAGTCAATCACTGCCTTCCACCACAAGTCATTCTCTATGCCTAGAACACCCTCATTTTCAAGTTGTCTCCTTTTCTACAAAGCACTTAAACAAGGCATCATGGTGCCTGTGCCCATGCCTCTTGGGGCCAGCCACCCAAATCCAGTGACTGGAACTCAGTAAATTCACAGACGAGGAAGCCACAGATCTTCACAAAGAAGCCTGAGCCTGCTGTCAATTACCATTTCCTCACGCTGGCCTCAGCATGGCCTCTGAGAGCACAATGTACACAAAATTATAATGTTATCACACAGGCTGGTGCCCACAATGAGGGCAGCTGCTTAGGAAGGCGCACACCAGGGGCAGCAAGGCACAAAGGCCATTCTGAGGCTACAGTCACACGCATTCATATATTCAGCAGAGGGGGGCTGAAATACAATTTCAATGAAGATTGCATTATGGATTATTGCTTGAAAAAGCTTTGGCAAAGGACTAAGGAGAGTCTTTCTTTTCCAGAGGGGGCTTTTTCCTCCACAGGGGTTGAGGGAAATGGGAGGAAAGGGAAGGCTTTTGCTTCTATTTTCTGCAGATGACGTGCGATGCTTTAGTGATAATGTGTGACAACTTCCTAAGCAAATCACCATGTGACTCTGTGTATGTGTATTTTATTTGAATAACTCAGACCCTGTTCAGTAGGCAGAGCAGACGCTGTTACTACCATTTTACACATGTGGAGACTGAAACTCAAAGAAGATAAATGGCTGTGCTCTTGTAATTAGCTAGTACCATTATAAAGTTGAAATTCTCTCACTTAGTTTGCAACCCCTTGTTGTTCTGATTCCTACTTATCATTCAGTCTCCTCTTGCAGCATGATTTTCCTCTCAGTCTCAACTCCTTCCACAATCACCCTGTGGACCTTTGATGCATCGTGTTCTTCCTTTCCTCCACACTTTGCACATGCTGTTCCCCTTCTGTTCAGTCTGTCTCCTCCTTCACCTACTTCTTCCTTGTCTTTCAGATCTTGCCTTATACAAAAAAGCTTCCCTGACCTCTCAGGACTGGGTACCCTGCCCTGTCTCTATGATACCATGCACCCAGAGTCCACTCTGTTCTTAGCACTTTGTATTGAAATTGTGCATTAACTCTTCTGTCTTTGTCACTGGACTATGGTTCCTTGGGGAACAAAAAACACCCCGAATTGCTCCGTTGATTCTACAAGTGAGTGGGGATAGAGGGTGTAGGAGGAAAAAGTTAAGGGCTTAGCACACCATAAGAAACTAGCTACACTTGAAACATGTCCAGGTTGGAAAGGGCTAAGATACACAGCAATGTCAGCCACCTCAAAGCAACTGAGAAGCTACTTTTTTTGCTACCTCTGAGGGGTCTAGTTTCACTTCTTCACTTAAGGTGCTGATTGGGACCCAATCACTTCATCGCATTTGAGCCTCAATTTTCTCATTCAAAAATGGAGAAGAAAGTGCTAGATAAAGTGAGATAAGAGTGGGAAAGTATATTGTAAGGCATAAATAGCACTAAATAAATCTTTGTTAGTGTTATGCAAAAATCTCCAAGACACTGTTGATGAGTGAAATAGTGATGTGATCTCATTTGCGTAAAGAATAATTATGAAACAAAAAGACTTGCCCTTCTGACAAAGTCTGAAAACTGGACTTCAGAAAGTACTGTCTTCCTCATAAGACAATGGACAGGCAGAAAGCAAAATTCCACATTCATGAACAGAAGAGATTTCACTATTGGGAGGCATTGTGTTCATTCTCAAATTGAAGAATTTTAAATACCACTAGGAGTGTTGGTTTGGAAGCAGTACTGCTTGGAAATCTTTCATCATAAAGTCATTTATTGAACGCATGCCTGCCAAATTTCACTCTCTGCTGATCACCTGCAACGTGCCAGGCATTGCTTCATGCACTCCTGGCTACTGAGTCTTTCTCTCAAATGTCATTCCTATATCTACGGTCATGTCATTGCTTGCTCTGAGAACCGGACCTGCAATGTTTGTGCCAGTTACTAAGTTATTGGCACTTAGCTACAACCTATCCTTTCGTTCTTAACTTTGTGATGAAATTTTTCTTTCTACTTTGTCCACTGGCTCTTTCTTAGGTTCTGCCAATAGGGGGTGCTAGAGGGAGATTCCATGGCTGGATGGGGCCAGCCAGGCAGGACTTGCTCCTGGTTTGCTTCCCGTTTTTCACAGTGTTAACTTAGAATAGGTTTCTCAACTTTGGCATTATGGACTGAGTCATTCCTTGTTGGGGGATGGTGTCTCGTGTGTTCTGAGATGTTTAGCAGCACCCTGTCCTCTACCTGCTAAATTGTAGTACCAATCCCCTAGCTGTGACAATTAAGACTGTCTTCAGACAGTGCCAAATGTTCCCTGGGGGGCAAAATCACCCTGGGTTTAGAACCACTGACCTAGAGTCTAGACATAGACATACTTCTTCACTTTGGCAACTGCAGTTCCTTCCCTTGGCAGCAGCTGAATCCAGGCTGCACTTTTCCAACACCTGCAGACAGCTTTGTCCCACCTCAATTAGGTAACATTAGTACCTGCTGACCTCCTCAGAGGACTGGGCCGGCGCTGAGGCCCTCTTCTGAGCTGAGACACAAGCCCTGGCTGAATCGTGCCCTTTTTTGGAGATCTAATTTTAATACCACCACCTGCCAATGGATTTTCTCCTCTAAGTCTCTAGGTTTTTTCCTTTGTCCCTTCCCTATAGGGGTAGTAGCTGCTTCTTGCAATTGCTACTTTCATGATGCCTTAGAGTTCCTTTAAATCTCTCAGTTACTTAGCTAATAATTTTATACCTTCTTACCACTTTTGTTCATTAAAGTCTGTATTCCAAAATAACTGGGATATTTTATCTGACATCTGACTGATACAGTGTTCTTTCTCCCCACCAATCCTTTCCTTCTCTCTCCTCTCCTTCCATTCTCTTTTCTTCTTCTCTACCTGATAAACTCCTACTGTCTTTTAGAGCTCTGACAATTAATCCCCTTTTCTGGAGCATTCTGGACTCTACTAGGCAGAGCGGTCACTCTCCTTTAGTCTCCTGGTACTTGGTACAGGTGCTTCTTACCTGTGGCAGAGCCCTGTATATATATATCTCTGTTTTTCCTGCCAGGTTATAAAGGCTTGAGAGCAGAAACCACATCACATTCTTTTCTGTATTCCTAGCACATTGCGAATGAATGAATGAATGAATGAATGAAGAACTGCATGACACAGGACTCCTGTCTGTTTCAAGCCTGGTGATCTGGTGGTGCATTTTTCTGCTCCCCACCTTCTGCCTAGATTGTAGTCTCAGTGAGGGTTGGGATGGACTCTACTGTACTCCCTTCAGTGGCCAACCCAAAACCATGACAGCCATTGTGTTGGGTTTTTCTAACCGAGTCTCTTTTGCTCAATAGATATGAAGCTCCTCCAGATAGAGGTTTTGGGTACAAAGGAATTTCTTACTGAATATTTGTTGAATGACTTGCTGAAGGTAACCAAAGGAAGTTTCAAGGGAAAGCCCTTGAAGGATGGGGAGGGTTTTTAAAAATGAAGGCTTCATCCTTGGTGATGGATCAGGGATAACACGAGGAAACGTAAATAAGTTGTTTAGGGAATCACTGACCATTTTAGTCTGGTAGAAGGCAGGGCACATAGGAAATTTGAAAGATGAGATTTCCAAGGTAGATAGGATATAGATTTTGGACACCCTGAAGAAGAAGGATAAACACAAGGTACAGTAGTTTTGGGGGGAGTCCTGATGTAAGGGAGTGTCATTATCAGGCTTCACTTTTTGGAATAGGCCCTCAGCTAGATGAGAAACTGGGTGGAGGCCATTCAGGAGAAGCTGTGTGCTGTTAAACAGGAAGGGTTAACACAGAGAACAAGGCTCCCACAATCCTGGCAGCTCTATTCTGTAGGAAGCAGATTCTTTTTATGGAGGACGATGAATACTCCATCTTATAGACAATGGAGACCAAAAGGAGGTGAGAATAAGAAAGAATAGGAATGTAACAATCACCCCACATTACAGTTACAGGTTGAATGGTTCAGCTTTGGCTTTTATTGGTCTAATTATCACAGAGTTTTTCAGATTTTGATGTATTTCATAAGATATGAAAGATAATAATAAAACAGTGTCTGTATTGGCTTTCAAGCAGACTTGTGTGGCAGGGCCAACAGCAGTGTATAGAATTCAGCTGAAATCTATTTCAGGAGGGAGTAAGAATCCATTATAATTCTTAAAAGAAAGAAAACAACAGCAGCCTGGGTATGACCTGCTCATCATCATCTGCGCAATGTGGATAATGATATCAGCTTTCCTTTATGTTCCAGGGCTTTTTGGAAAATCAAATAAGATGAAAGATGTGGAAGTACTTTGTAAATCAGTAAGTGCCTGTAAAATCCATCCACTCATTCAGCAAACATGCTAAAATTGTACTGTATGATAGAAATATTGCCGGGCACTCGGGGTACAGGCATGAATGAGACATGGTCTCTGTCTTTCGAATCTCTAGATGGACAGGTAGGTTTTGACAGATACTTGCCATGCCATAAAAGAAGGTTCACACATTTATAAGAAATTGTCACCAATATTACACTTAGTAAGATGAGCTTGGTTGCTAGAGGCTGCCAATTTAATATTTTTGTTTTCTTTCCAGAAGAGTACTCACAAGCAATGTCATGTGGTCCAGATTTGGCGCTTTGAAGACAAAGGATAAAGTTTCAAGTTCATTTTCTGTCATTTAATGACTGCGTGAATTTGGACAGGCCACTTGTTTCCCCACCTGTACATAGCTCTTTCTATCTAACTCAGAAGGTTACTGAGATAACCATATTGGCTAACAGATGTTGAAGTGCTTTCAAAACTGGAACTTATGACTTGTATGTTGTGAATGATTTGTTGAGAATAATAGAAAAACTGGTAATATTGTCTTTCATGGTCATTGCTATGAATGGCTCTTTAATTAAGGATAAGAGAATGGACACTAAATGTGTAGTAAGGAAATCGTATATGTGTGATGTTGCGATATGGATTAACATGATAGAGCTCATGTAATCCTAATGATAACCTTGTGTGACAGGCATCATTCTCCCCATTTTGCAGAGAAGACTGAGAGGCAGAGATTTGCATGCATATTGCTAAGGTGCACAATTTGAAGGGCGAGGAGCTGCCCAGGAGGAAGGCTTGTGCCTGATGTGCCAATGGGCAATGTCATTCTTCAAACTTCCCTTTACCCCTTCCTTTACTGCTTCTGATGGCTTTGTTTTTGGATACAGATTCACTGTGGCATTTCTCTTTACCTTCTCTCTGATGAGGCAGTGGTGGAGTGGAGTAGGGATCTTATTAGGCAGATACTTGCCCAAGAATCAGCCCTTCATATACATGGACAAGTATCCAGGGATAATGAAATTCCACCTTGTGGAATGGGGGGTATAGTATGTCTCTCTGTGGCTTATGAGTATTTCCCTTTCCATGTGTATCCTCTTCAGGGCATCACCGAATAACATGGAAATGAGTCGAAAAATACTGATTGTGCCATGTATTTGCCTGATGTATCTGATCTTCTTTCTCCACCCCAACTCAAGACCCTTTAATTTTTTACTCATTTTCACCTTGTAATCAACCTTGTTCCTGATTTTTGTGCTTTTTCGTATCTTGTTCTCTCTGCCTGGGATATTCTTCTGTTACTTAAATCTCTGATAAAGACCTACTTGTTCTTCAGAACCTGGCTCAAGAAGCTTCTTCCCCACAGAGTTGGTTGTTTCTTTCTTTGCTTCAACTGTTCTTCCCATGGATAGACTTTATTTACTTGTCTCTCTTCCTTCCTGGAATCAACTCTCCAGGAAAAGGGGCTACAAATTATTTCCTTCTTTATCTTCAGTATCTAGCGGGTACTTTGCATATAGTATGCATTCAGGAACCATTTGCTGAATGAATGCACAAAAGAATGAATGAGCCTGTAAGGCAGCATTCTGGCCAGGGTATGCAGAACACAGGACATCCACCATTAAGATAGCCTTCCATGCAATTTCATTTTCTGGTTTACAAGTTTTCAGGATAATTGGTACTTCTTGGTTGACTTAGAGAAGAATACTTAACAAAAACTGTGGTCTTATTAAAACTTGGTGGAACTTACCTTGAGTATGTTTGGTACAGCAAAGTGAGTCTCCCACCCTGCTCCCAATTTGTTTTTTTTAACTTCCAAGTCTTCGTATTTTATCTAAACGCAAATTCACTGCCTTGGAGAGTGTGAGTCCAAGAGGAAATCCCTTGGGGCAAGTTGCCACATTTTATCTATGCTCCTTTTTTCATTTTAGCCTGTCTTCCAGTTATTTTTAGTAAAGTGCTTATCAGATGGGGAGAAGCTTGACTGTGAAGAGGGGATAGAAAAGAGCTATGAAATGCCTAGCTCAGACAAAGGAGATGCTTATTTAAACTGCTGTGTTATTTAATTTGTCTGCTGCTTCTGGGTTTTGTAGGCACATAGAACCTGTGAGTCTAAGACTTGACCCTTAGAGATTTGGGAGTAGAGACGTAGTAGAGACTATGTGAGTGCCTTGGGGCCAGGCATACCTGGGTTCAAATCTTGGCTCTGCAACTTCCTGGCTCTTAAGTATGAGTAAGTTTATTAGCCTCTCTGAGGTTTTCTTCCTTTATCTGTACAATGAGAATACTAACACTTACTTTGCAGTGATTTGTAAGTCTTAGAGATGATACATTTAAAACACTTGGTACATAGAAGGCTTTCAATGAATGGAAACTATGTAGTCATTGGCTCTCTCCCTCCTACTTTTTGAGTAACATAAAAATTTACCCTGAAGAGTATTTAAACCTTTCTTTGTGACTGAAAGCATCACCAGTAAGCAACTGACTTGTATCATTATAAAAGAAGGTGTTTTTTTTTTTTCCTATTTCTGTTATCCTTTATGTTAGCTACCTTGATTTCAAGATGAAAATGTGGTGTTTCAAGATTGAACTCATATTTATCAGTAAAAGGCTGCAAAAATAATAGTATGATTGGGGTGGGTAGTGGATCAGAGAAGAAGGCTTTGTGAAAACTCCTCCTTTGGTAAAAAATACCTCCTACCTTGTAGCAAGGTGTGTGTGCGTATGTGCAGCTGTTGGTTTCAACACTTGGTTGTCGATTTAAGGTTCCAAAGGTGCTGTTTTGCCCTGGGGAACTGTTTGAGTTGTGTCAGGTTGATGGTTCAGGGCCCAAGTATAACTCTTGTCAAATTTGGGATCCGAAGCCCTGTATGAACCCAGTTTAGTATTCAGAAAATGTATCCATAGCAGCTGCTGTCAGGGTAACTATCACCAAGGGTAGACAGTTGATGGCTTCCTTCCTGCTATATGCCTGCCCTAAAGTCTTAAAAATAGTGCCCCACATCACCACCCACTTTCAAGACAGAATAAAGTCTTTCCTTCTTTCCATAGATAGTAGCCCTCCTACCTCCCTTAGTTATAATTATGTGATAATAATCAACACTTATGTTCTTCCTCCTTCTTGGAGGCCATCCCTGTTAGAATCTCTTGTTCAGTAGGACAAGAGAGTCTTTTGTTCATGTCTATTCATAAAACTGACACCTCCTTGTTCTTACTATCTGCTGATCAGAGAGAGACAGAAAATTAATAAGTAGACAAGAAACTTTTAACAACAAGTACAAGGAAGAAGATAAAAGAGACAGTGGAATGCAGAGAAAGGGGTAGAAACTACCACTGTTGTAGGGTGACCAGGGCAGAACTGTTTGTGAACATGATATTTAAGCTGAGGCCTTAAAAGCAAGAAGAATCACATGAATTCACATTAAGAACTTGGAGTGAAGGCCATTCCAGGCAGTGAAACAACTCACACGACAGCCCTGAGACAGGGGAGATCACGGTCTGTTTGATGATTGATATGGTTTGGCTGTGTCCCCACCCAAATATCATCTTGAACTGTAGCTCCCATAATCCCCATCTGTCATTGGAGGGACCTGGTGGGAAGTAATTGAATCACGGAGAGGCGGGTTTTCCTGTGCTACTCTCATGATAGTTAAAAAGTCTCAAGAGTTCTGATGGTTTTATAAAGGGCAGCTCCCCTGCACATGCTGTCTTGCCTGCCAGCATGTAAGACATGCCTTTGCTCCTCCTTTGCCTTCTGCCATGAATGTGAGGCCTCCCCAGCCATGTGGAACTGTAAGTCCATTAAACCTTTTTTTCTTTATAAATTAGGTAGTTGGCAAAGTCAAGAGGCAGACAGAGGCCAAGCCATGTAGCATCTTTCAGATTACAATAAAGAGTTCAGAATATATTCTAGGATAGTGGGTAGCTATTGGCAGTTTCAAGCTGGGGAAATAGTATGATGTGGTGTGTGTTTTGAAAATATCAATCTGGCTGCCATGTAGAAAATACTCTGTAGGGGTGAGACAGTGGAAGACAGGCCAGTTAAGAGATAAGCACAATAATCCTGGTGGTAGGTAATTGCCAGTTGGACTAAGGCATGTGTGGCTAGTGGTGGTGATGGGGTTGCAGATGGTAGGTCAGGCTACAGAGAAAGCTTGGCCTTAAAAACATAAGTCTTACCATGTTGGCGAGAAGATTTTGTTGATTTGAAGGCTCCTCAGTACTTTCCCTGGTTTCATGGATTTTGAATTCTATTTGTCACTGAGAACACAAGGGGCTTTCTTTGGCACTTTAGACGCTTTTTTTTTTTGTCTTCAGCTGTAGTATGTCTTGGTAAAATATCATGGACTTCAGAGTAATACAGATATGGATTGAAATCCCTACTCCAATGCTAATTGGATGGTTGACAGGATAGCTTTTTAATTTAATATCTCTAATCTTCAGTTTCCTCTACTGCAAAATGGACTTAATAATAATGCCTGCTTCCTGCAGGTTTACACTGAAGGGTCAGATGAAATTGCATTTGTGGGAATATCTCGCACACAATAAGCTCTCAATGAAAGTTATTTGCTCTGGGTATGTACCCTGCAGAGGGATCTCCAGGCCATAAGGTAGTTCTATATTTATTTATTTTTTTTACGAAGCCTCTATATTATTTTACATAATGGCTGTACTATTTTTTTTTTTTTTTGGAGATAGAGTCTTGCACTGTTGCCCAGGCTAGAGTACAGTGGCACGATCTCAGCTTACTGCAACCTCCGCCTCCCGGGCTCAAGTGATTCTCCTGTCTCAGCCTCCTGAGTAGTTGGGATTACAGGTGCCTGCCACCATGCCCAGCTAATTTTTGTATTTTTAGTAGAGACGGAGTTTCATCGTGTTGGCCAGGTTGTTCTCAAACTCCTGACCTCAAGTGATCTGCCTGCCTCAGCCTCCCAAAGTGCCGGGATTATAGGTGTGAACCACTGCACCCAGGCAATGGCTATAGTATTTACATTCCCACCAACAACATACAAGGGTTCCCTTTTCTCCACATCCTTGCCAACACTTATTATTTCTTGTCTTTTTGATAATAGCTATCCTAACAGGTTTGAGGTGATATCATGTTCACTGCAGCATTACACAAGAGCCAAGATATGGAAACAACCTAAGTATCCATTGATGGATGGATAAAGAAATTATGGTATATGTTATCTATTTCATAGATATCTTATATATAATATTTAATATATGTTATATAACATTTAATATATGCTATATGTTACATTTATAATAGAATATTCTGGTATATATTATAAATGGAATACTATTCAGCCTTAAAAACGGATGTACTGCCATTTGTGCCAACACAGATGAACTTGGAAGACATTATGCTAAGTGCAATAGAGCCAGGCAGAGACAGACAAATATCACATGATCTCAATTATATGTGGAATGTAAACAACATAGATTACATAGAAACAGAGAATAGAACTGTGGTTACCAGGAGTGGGAAGGGGAGGAAATGGAGAGATGTAGATCAAAGGGTACAAACTTGCAGTAATGCAGGATGAATAACTCTAGGAATCTGATGTACAGCTTGAAGACTAGTTAATTATATTATATTATATATTAGAAATTTACTATCAGTATATTTTGGGTGTTCCTCACACACACATACACACACAAGGTAACTATTTGAGGTGATGAATAGATAGATATGTTAATTTGCTACTTCACTATGTCTATGTACAGTAGACCCTTAAACAACATGAGGGTTAGAAAAGCCAACCCCTATGAAGTCAAAATCTGAGTTTAGTTTTGACTCCCCAAGAACATAATTACTAATAACCTACTGTTGACCAGAAGCCTTACCAATGACCTAAACAATTAACACATATTCAGTATATTACATGGATTGTGTACTATATTTTTACAATAAAGTAAGCTAGATAAGAGAAAATGTTATTAAGAAAATTACAAGGAAGAAAAATATGTTTACTGTTCATTAGGTAGAAGTGGATCATCATAAAGGTCTTCATGCTGTTTTCATGTTAAATAGGCTGAGGCTGAGGAGGAGGAGGAGGGGTTAGTCTTGCTATCTCATGGGTGGCAGAGGTAGAAAAAAATCTGTGTACAAGTGGACTCATGTAGTTCAAACCCATATTGTGTGTCCTTTCTAGACTGAGAGCAGCAGTAAGATATTCCTGCTTAAATTCTTCCCTTTAAGTCAGTGAAGCACATGTCCGTGGAAACAATCACTGGACCAGAAGACGTAGTAGCTAGAGTTGGCTTTGTATTTTTGTCCTTGATAAAAGCTGAGTGACTGCTCTTTTATCTCCCTGATAAAAGCTGAGTGACTGCTGAGATAAGCTCTTTCCCTCTATGGACCTCAACTTCCGCATCTGTAAAATGAGGAATTTGGACTGGATGATTTCAATAATTGTAGTTTTTAGCAATATGCCTTCACGTGATGCCAGTATTAAAAACCACCACTACCAGCAGTTATTGAACACCCACTGTGGGCCAGACAATATGCTATAATATGCCTTATTTTCATCATTGTATTTAATCTTTAGGACATCCATGTGAAGGGAGTACTAATATTGTTCCCATTTTACAGAAAAGAAACCGAGCCAGAGATGCATCATGTCTTGTGGATAATGGCCACCTGTTCAATTCAACAAAACTCTCTGGGAGTTCCAAATGTGCCAGGCATGTTGCAGGGCACTGCACCTGCAGGTACAGGCATTGCTCCCAAAAAGTCCCATCAAGGACCTGTGCTACCATCTCATCATTCCTGCATCCTCCTGCAGGGTGGCACCTCACTGTGAAAAGAATGTCTGCAGTGGAATTCCTTGGCATGTGAAGCTGGTTTGGACTGGTTCTTTCATGAAGTACAATGTAGCCTTTCTGAATATTTAGCAAGTACGAAAGGTTTCCATCTCTTTTTTGTATTCTCACACAGCCCCATTTGCAGCCCCATCCCCTGACTGCCTATGTTTTGCTTCGTCTGATGTTCTTTTTCAGTAGCACTTATTTGTTATTCTTCTTTCTCTTTTCTGTTTTACTGTTTGTTAGCTATAGAAGGAAGATTAAACTAGGTACAAGGAGTTCTGTCTGCCTAGGAGACAGACTAGAATAGCAACAAGGGCCTTAGTCTTTTGTGGGCCTGTGTGTGGACCTGATATGCCCAGGCTGCATGGCACAACTCTGACCTGGGAATCAGGACATTTGTGTTCTCATTCAGGCTCTGCTGCCTACTGCTGAGTGACCCCAGGTGTATCACCAAACCTGGCTGAAATTCTTTCCTATAAAATGCTTCTACTCATTCTGGTAGAGTCAGAGCTTGGGTTTACATCTTAGATTGACAGCTTACCAACTGTGCGACCTAGTGTAAGTCACTTAACTTCAGTTTTCATTTATGTAAAATGAGGACATACCCGAGGGTTGTTATGAAGATTAAGTTACATAATCCATGTAAGGTGCTTGGCACAATGCCTGGTGAATTGTAAGCTCTATGTAAATCTTAGCTATTAGTAATGACCATACTGATTAATGGACTTGATGGATGTAAAAAGCATTTTCTAAACTGTAAAGCACTGTACAAATGTTAGTCATTATTTTGGTGATAATTGTTATTTTGAAGTAAGAAAGAAAGGACTGTTGATAATCTTTACTTGCCAAGTCAGTTTTTAAAATAAAAATGGGTTTTATATTTATCTCCTTTGATAGCATGCTATTAATATTATATGAACTCCTCCTAGGGCATTAGTGTTTCAGGATCTGGGCCATCAAAGGCCATCCCATGCCTTTATATACACAGAAATGGGAAATCAGCCAAAAAGCTGTGTAATTTCATTTTACCCTTTGCTTTTCTCATTGAACTTGGTAGTTCCATCTAAATGAACTGAGTGGTTGAGCTTTGAATTCTTCTATCAATAGCTCTAGCAAGCCAGTGTACATTGTGATTAAAATGTACTGACCCTCCTTAAAGAAATAAAATGCAACTAAACGGAAGGAAGGAATTAAATGGAGGAAAAAGGCAGTAAGGATAAAATAAATGCTCTGAGAAGACGTCATCCTGTTTGTGCAGTCAGATATATGGTACTGTCAGGGGGAAAAAACGCAGTAGAAAGGATCTGGATGAGGGAACTGTAATCTTTTGTTTTGAAACTAGGAGTCTTTCTTGAGTAAGGTAAGTAAAGTGAAACTCTTTGCTATGCTGTTATTGGGGGAAAAAATAACAGCTTAGAGGACAGTTGTGTTATTTCAGGCTTTTATTCTAGGTAGTTTTTGTGTTCCAAGGTACAGGATTTTGACCTGCTTTATATTGAATCCATACAATAATAAACACCATTATTGCCTGCCTCTACTGCCAGGGCTCCCAAACGCTGTAGCCTCCATACTCAAAATCTGTGAAACAGCTTTGGATGCAAACAGAGATCTCAGAACTGTCCAACTACACCATTCTTAATAATGAAGAACTTCTGGTGGTATCTCAAGAATGTCTCAGAAACATAGCCATTATCAGCTGATTTGGACTGAATACCTGCTGTTATGTAGCATAATCTTTTGCAATTTTTTATATTGGTTTAAGACGCACTCCTGGGTGGCTAGCTGGCTGGTTGTGTATATATCCCTCATCTCCATTATTGAGTAGGTGCTTCTTTAGGCATCTTCTTTTCCACTATAGATTATTATTACCAGCATGTTAGGGACTGTATGATGTAAACACTTCCATTCAATAAAGCATTTATTGAGGACTTACTATGTGTGTACATTTGGTGAGGTGTATTTTCTCAGACTAATAGTTCTCTGTTCCTACCCTTAAAACAATGGACCCTTAAACTTCAGTGTGCTTTAGAATCTTCTGGAGAGCCTACTGAAACTCAGATTGCTGGGTTTCACCCCCAGAGTTTCTAATCAGTAGGTCTGGTTGAAGAGTGGCACTCCAGAAGGAACACTGAGAATTTCCATTTCCAATAAGTGCCCAGGTGAAGCTGATGCTATAGGTCTAGGGACAACTTTGAGAGCCATTGCCTTAGAGAACTCATGGCACAAATGGTGAGAAGTGCAGGCAACTGATTCTTATAAATATCAGATTGAGAGGCATTAAGATGGAGGCATAAAGAAAAGGCTTTGGCTGCAGAGAGAAGGGGCAATTAATGCACAGTGTAGTGACCAGGAAAGATGGAGAGAGGTAGAGGCATCAGAGCAAGGCCTTGAAGCATGAGAATGAATTAGGCAGGTGATAAAACCTGCAGAAAGGAGTTTCTGTGAAATATAGAAAGTTAGGGGAACAGAAAAAGATATTCAAAGGTTACCTTCTCTTCCTTTTCTTCCCTGGCCCAGGGCAGTGAAAGGGAGCAAAAGCTTAGATCCAAGGAAATCTCCTTTCCCTTTGTATTTAAAAGCTCTGATTTAAGCTCTTATGGGGGCCTGGAATGAGACTGCAATTTTAATGGCAGTGCCCATCTCCCCTAGATCAAGGATGAAGAGACTCCATTTCCTGCAGAAAGAAAAGCACCATCACTTAGTCCCCCCAGGGAACCTAAAATAAATTAAAAATGGAATTAACAGTTCATCTGGAAACCCTCTTTTTAAAAATCATATGCTTAGCTCATTGTTCCATGAAAACTGTTTTTGTAACACCAGCTTAATGCTGGTGGCATCATATTCCTGTTCTATCCTTGTCTGACTGAGAGACCAAGGCAGCCGAGTAGCAGGGGATAAATGAGGTGTGGCAGGAACTTGGCAGGAGAGACTGTGAAAGGGAGAGCATGCCCTGCCCTCTGTGGAGGAGCCAGTAGTGTGAAGGAGTGTCCATGCCTCTTGGTCAGGGATGGAGCCCACAGAGAAGGCCCCTGAAGCAAGGGAAGCAGCACTGGCTCATGAAAGTTGTTTAAAATTTAGGCAGGCAGAGAGGGGCAGGAGAACCAACATGCACAAAGACATGGTGACTGACCAGGGCCTGCTGTGTTTTGAGAACTGAATAAAGTTGTGTCTAAGTGGAGTTGTGTGGAATCAAGCAAGAAAGTTGGTCAGGGAAAGGCGGAGGAAGGTACTTTGTCTAGGTCAAAAGAAGTACTTGTAATTCTCTGAATGTGCCATGTTGTATCACACATGCCCTTTGTGCAAGCTGTTCCCTCTACCCAGAATGCCCTTCCATTACCACTTCCTTTGGGAAGTGACATAGTTTGGATACTTGTCCCCATGCAAATCTCTTGTTGAAATGTAATCCCCGATGTTGGAGGTGGGGCCTGGTGGGAGGTGATTGGATCATGGGTGCAGATCCCTCATGAATGGGTTGGGACATTCCCTTGGTGATAGTGAGCTCTGGCTCTGAGTTCACATGAGATCTGGCCATTTAAAAGTATGTGACACCTCTGATGTGGTTTGGCTATGTCCCTACCCAAATCTCATCTTAAATTGTAGCCTCTATAATCTTCACATATCATGGGAGGGACCTGGTGGGAGGTAATTGAATCATGGGGGCAGGCTTTTCCCATGCTGTTCTTGTGATAGTGAATAAATCTCACGAGATCTGATGGTTTTATAAAGGGCAGTTCCCCTATACACATTCTCTTCCCTGCCACCATGTAAGAGGTGACTTCATGCCTCTTTGCTTTCTGCCATGATTGTGAGGCCCCCCCCCAGCCATGTGGAACTGTGAGTCAATAAAACCTCTTTCCTTTATAAATTACCCAGTCTCAGGTATGTCTTTATTAGCAGTGTGAGAGCAGACTAATACAACTACCCCCCCAAGTCTCTCTCGCTCTTGCTCTGGCCATGTGATATGCCTGCTCCTGCTTCACCTTCCTCTATGAGTAAAAGCTCCCTGAGGCCCCACTAGGAGCCGAGCAGATGCTAGCACCATGCTTCCTGTACAGCCTGCAGAACCATGAGCCAATTAAACCTCTTTTCTTTATAAAACACCCATTCAGATACTTCTTTATAGCAATGGACTAGTACAGGAAGCTTTCCTGGTTCTTTTAGATTGAGTTTCCTCATCTTCTGCTGGTTCCTATTTATACCTCATATTTCCTGCAAGAGTTGTACTTAGTACCTTGTATTGGAACTATCTATTTACTTATTTACTCCTTCATTAATCACTTTTTCATTTATTCCATCAGTGATTTATTCATTCATTTAACAAATACATCCTGAGGACTGTGTGCCAGAAATTGTGCTAGACCTTAGGGATACAGAACAAACAAAATGAACACAGTCTCTACTACCTTCATGGACTCATAGAGCAGTGGGGGAGCTAGGTATTAAACAGGGAAGGGCAAAATGGGTATATAATTAGGGATTTTTTTTAAGTTCTCCTGTGAACTCCTAAAGGGTGTCAGTGGAGACTCTGGAGAAGTGGCATCTGGTCAGAGGGAAGATTATGAGCAAAGGGAAGCAAATTCACTTGGTCTATGATGCCTTTATATTCCCATGCTTTAAAGGATTTTTTATCCTTTTCAGTATCATAATGTTGTTCAACACGATGGAGGGAGACAAAGGCTGAAAATGCCAGCCCTTGCCAAGCAGATGGATACCTGATTATAGCACTGCCTCTTGCAAGTTCTGCTAAATGTAGCACTTTCCCTTTGATGTCAGTGCCAAGGAGAGAATTGTGATGCCTGAACCATATTCCATGCCACATGTTGAAGCTAGAAAGTATAATTCTTCTATTGAGCCTCAAGTAGCATCTTAACCAAACAATGAGAATTGACTTGGTAGAGAAAGACCTGGAAGATAAGAGGGATGGAGCTAACCATTGGTAAATGTTGAAGAATAGAGGACACTCAATTTGTGGATTTGTGATAAAGGGTAGTATGGTAGGGGTGGGAGGATGGTTAATCTTCCAGATGTACAAAATATGCCGTTGCAGGAGTCTCTGTGTAAAGAAAGCCAGATACCCAGTGATCCTTGAGAGAATGAAGACGTTAAAAAGAGCCCTTATACAAGGATTAGAAGATCTTATTTAATGATGTAGTTTCCACTTATTGAGCACCTCCTGTGGCCTGGGCACTTTTTGTATTAACTAATTTAGTCCCCAAAGCATCCCTAAAAAAGCAAGTATTACACCATTTTATAGGTAAATTTGAATGCAATTAAGTCGTTTGCCCAAGGCCACACATCTAGGAAATGGTCTGACCAGGTTCAAATCAAATTACATCTTTTAGCAAGGCTTAAGCTTTTCACAGACTTTGTATCATACTTTTAGTACCATGTTCGGTAAATGATATGGTTTGGCTGTGTCCCCACCCAACCCAAATCTCATCTTAAATTGTAGTTCCCATAATCCTCTCTTGTCGTGGGAGGAACCTGGTGGGAGGTAATTGAATCAGAGGGACAGTTATCCCTCATGTTGTTCTCGTAATTGTGATTTCTCACAAGATCTGAGGGTTTTATAAGGGGCTTTTCCCCCTTTGCTCGGCACTTCTCCTTGCTAATGCCATGTGAAGAAGGACGTGTTTGCTTCTCCTTTTGTAATGATTGTAATTTTCCTGAGGCCTCCCCTGCACCGCAGAACTGCGAGTCAGCTAAACCTCTTTCCTTTGTAAATTACTCAGTCTCAGATATTTCTTCATAGTAGCATGAGAATGGGCTAATACAGTAAACATCATGGGTGGCAGAACCAATAATGTATTTTGATCACATTGGCCATGGGGAGTCCCTGAAGTATCTTGGGGTAGGGGAAATGATGAAATGATGGTTTTGACAGAAGAATCTGACGGTGATGTGTGGGGTGGAACAGTGAGAGGTTTTAGTGCTCTGGTCTCTCTACCTAGAGATGAAATAAGTAGCAACTGCCAGGTCTGTAATACTGGCTGAGATCTCATGAAGGAAAAAACCCCACATTACACACCCTGATGGTGGAGTTTCAGCTAAGGGAAATATACTTCTCTGGAGAAGGACCAGCCCAAGCACAAGTAACCATCCCTTCATCTATCAACCCACCCACCTATTCACTCATTCATTCCTTTGTCCATCCATTCACCTAACCACGCACTCATCCACTGATCCAAACTCTTCGACATCATTCACTTTCTTCTCTTCCTTTTTCTTTCTCCCCTTTACCACCCTGCCTAACTTCTCATTCCCTCTTTTCTACCCCTTAAACATTACCCTCTTAAATGGTCTTCTTCCTTCAAGGCTTCATATTTTTCACCCCCAGATTTCATATTTTGAAATTATAGACTTTATTGCATTGTTTTTCTACTCAGAAACCCATAGTGGCTCCTCATTGCTCATAAGACTGAAGTCAGATGCCGTAACAATCCCCCAACCCACTTCTTTCAAGCCCAGCGCACCATCATCAGAGCCCAGTGCACAAACATCAAACTCATTGTTTCCTGGGCCTGGCCCATGCTTCCCTGTTTGTGTGCTTTTTCTCAAGTTGTTTGTATTCCTAAGGATGTCCTTCTTGGCCCTCTCTACCTCTAGACCCTACTTTCTCTGGTAGAAATTCTATTCTCTGAGACTTTCCTTAAGCCCTGTAACAAGGAGCTATTTCTTCCACTTTTGGAGTGCAAACTGGTTAGGGAGTCATCTTATTCTAGTGTTAGTTTGAAGTCCAAGAGTCCTGGGTTAAAATCTTGGCTCTGCTACTTACTACCTACATGATTAAGGGCAAGTTATATACTTCTCTGAGCTCAGTTTCTGTGCCCATGAAGTAAGGTTATAGAAGATATTGATATCTACCTTAAAAACTTACTGTGAGCATTAAATGAAAAACATGAAAATGCATAGCTGGTGCTCAACAAATACTTGTGAGTGGATAAATATAATCAGGTAAAATTTTTCCCAACATTCATCATTGTATTTTTAAATAATATCATAATATTATGTTTATGAGAAAAATATTTTTTCCAACCAAAATCTAAGCTGTAAGTACAAGTCTTGACCAACCCTCAAATGTCAGACCTTCCCATAATCCCTGGCTCAAATGCAAGCATGTGCCATAAACTCAGCACCAGAATGCCTCTAGAAGCACTTCCAGCTGAAACCTGTGACAACCTCAAGCACTGGGGACTCTTCCTCTCACCTGTATATTGTTCTCTATTTATGACACTTGAATACGTAGTCTGATACCATGGAGCAGAAGTCTGGCCCAGATTCACTATTACATTGAGTCTAGAGGTGAAAACATGCTGCTGTAACAGGCAGAAAGCTTAGAGTCTTCAGGATCTGGCTTGGGATTTGGCTTGGAGTAGGCACTTGGCTGGAGTTGACTATACGGAAGGATGAATCAATGTTTGAATGAATGGGGGATGGATGGATGATTGGACAGATAGTTGGATGCATAGAGGTGATAGAGGTGGATACATGGATACACCAGTGGGTGGATGGGGGTGGTTGGATGAAAGATGGATAGATGAGGGGTAGATAGATGGAGGGCAAATGGATAAATGGATGGATAGATGGATAGATGAATGGATGGATGGTGATGGATGGATATGAATGGGATACTCATTCTCTTGGATTCAGTTAAAAGGCTGAGAAGTGGTGTAATGGGATGTGCAGTAGACTAAGAAGCGGGGACACAGGTTCCAGGCCAACTTTTGTGGTTACTTTACTGTGTGCCCTGAGGCAAGTTATTTAAGTTTTCTGACGATCCCTTTTCATATGTGTAAAACAACAGACTTAGACAAGGTGATTTATATGATATCCTGTAAGATTTTAGTCTTGTAGTTCTATAAACCCATGGAGTAGAAAGTAGAGCAATATATGTATTTTTAACTTATCTTTACCAATAGATATAGGTATATGTACATTTAGTTTTTTTTTTTTTCTAGAGACAAAAGCAGACAAACACACAGTTCCTGACTCAGTTCTGTCCCCTTCCTGCATTCAGCCCCATCTGCCCTATGTCACTTCTCCATACCCACATCAGTTCCTGGGGACAACAATGATTCCTCATTTGTCTCTACACCTGGTAAGACAACTTGAAGACATTAAAATTAGACAGATCTAGTATAAAATTTTGGATTCTCCCACCTACTCGTGATATTCAGTAAGTTACATTTTAGGCCCCTTTACCTATCACATGGTGTCACCGAATACCTCACAATGAGGATTAAAGAGAATATCTATGTCAGGAAGGAAATGATAGGTCTTATAACTTAGATAAATGAACATCCCCCCACCTTACCTTGGGCTCTGTGCAGAGATGCTATCAGTTCAGGAAACACCTGTTGAATCAATTAGGTTTGAATGCCATCCAGCCTCTGGGTTTTACTTGCTTTGTAGCTAATGCTTTCAATCTATCACCAACAAAGTAGGAAATGCAAATGTGAAGCTTTGGAAACGACTTTTGCATGTTATAAATCTGGCATTTCAAGAGGCTGGCTGTGACTAGTGAGCTCAGCTTTCTCACTGTGTGGTCCAAAATAATGCAGCCTTTGGTATTGTGAGACCACTGGACACTGACCCCCTGGGTTCTGATAGGCTGTGAACATGGGGCTGGAGGACACAGGGGGTGGGAGACATATGAGCGTAGGAATAGGCCTCAGTCCTAGAATAAGTGGTGGCTAAGTTGCATGTCCCACTTGAAGCATTAGAAAATATGGGTGGTGGGTGGAGAGGGCCCCTCCACTACCAGCAATATTCTTGCATACAGCTAGCTGATTATTTACCTCGGTTTCTACTGTCTGGAACACTATTACCAGAGGACCTTTAATTTCAGATGACCTGCTCCTGAATTGATTACTGGAGACCTGGGCACTGCTATGTTTTACTGCAACATTAAATACATATGCTGCCTTGTTCTTCCTTTTCTTTCCCCTCAGCAAACACTTTGTTGCGGTGATCCGAGTGAATGTGACTGGTCTCTGGTGGTCTTGATGTTCCTGCATCTAGCCCTGCATTTTACACATGAGTACACTGCACCTTGGAGAGGGTAACTGAATGGTCCAGGGCTACAGAGGGAGTTGGTGGCGACCTAGGATTGCAACCCAGGATTCCTGACTACAAAGTCACAATCCCCTCAACATTCCACTGCCTATGACTGTATTCCCAAAGGGTCAGTAGGAACTGAAGCATGCTGAAAGCACCTCTTAACTCCCCCAAGATATCTTCCCAAAGTCCGTTAACAGTGTCCAAAATTTCTAGATTACATCTTTCCTTTGGTTGAAAGCAGCATTTCCTGAAGCATGCTTATTTGATGCTCTCTACAGCAAAAGGCACCTATAGCAAAAGGGATTAAGAAAACTTAACTGTACCCCAGACCTCAGTACCACATAATATACCCAGGTAACAAACTTGCACATGCACCCCTACATCTAAAATAAAAGTTAAAATTATCTTTTAAAATAAAAGTAAAATAAAATGAGTCAGCAATGAAACGTAATTATAAATTTCAGAAAAATAAAATGTTCCTGTTTGTACATGGTAGCTAGTCAAGGCCTTCCTCAGTAAAGAAACCTCCCCGTTTACCTTTGTTATTCCATGTTTCTCAAACTGATTGACTATAATAACCTCATTCTTCCTTCTCCATCATCCATTAATCTCTATAGACACCTCTTAGAAGGAGGCTCCTGGAATGCACCTTGATAAACAGTGGTTTTGGACATGGAGAGACCTTATTGGTATGTCTGGATTGCTTTAGAGAGATCATAATGACTGACAAGCTTCTAAGTTTTCAGAGCTGTCTCACATCCATGATTCCTTTTGATTTACAATAGCCCCTTCAGGAAGATAATATATTTTCCTCAACAAAAAATGAGAGACTTAGAGGCCAATAGGATTGAAGACAGGATATGAGATTGGGATAGGGTTTCTATCCCAATCTCCCACACCCACTCTTCCAGTGGGCATGTCCCACACCCCCTCTTCCAGACCTCATCTCCACGTGAAGCCAGCTTCTTAGTCTGCCTCTACAGACCAGGTGCTGTCTCCTGGGCTTTGATTCAATGATAGACTGTCATTTTTTATCCTATCTGCTGTGGTTTGAATGTACGTGTCCCTCCTAGATTCATGATATGGTTTGGCTCTGTGTCCCCAACCAAATCTCATGTTGAATTGTAATCCCCAGTATTGGAGGTGGGGCCTGGTGGGAGGTGGTTGGATCATAGGGGTGGTTTCGAATGGTTTAGCACCATCCTGCTAGTGCTTTCTCGTGATAGAGTTCTCACAATATCTGATTGTTTAAAAAGTGTATATCACCTTCCCCTTCACTGTCTGTCTCCTGCTGTGAAGGATGTGATCTCCACATGTGAAGATGTGCCTGCTTCTCCTTCAACTTCTGCCTTGATTGTAAGTTTCCTGGGGCCTCCCCAGAAGAAGACGCCTGTCCAGCCTGCAGAACCATGAGCTGATTAAACCTCTTTTTTTTTTTTTTTTAATAAATTACCCAGTCTTAAGTATGTCTTTATAGCAGTGTGAGAATGGACTAAAACAATTCGTGTGTTGGAACTTAAACCCCAAGGTAATGGTAATAAGAGGTGGGGCCTTTGAAATGTGATTAGGTGACAAAGGATCTTTCCTCATGTATGGGATTGTTGCCTTATAAAAGAAGCTTCAAATAGCTACCTGGCCCTTTCATTTCTCCCAGCATGTGAAGATACAAAGCTTTTTTTTTCTCCATGTGAGGATGCAGCAAGAGGCACCATCTTGGAAGCAGAGAGCAAGCCTTCACCAGATGCCAGATCTGCTGGTGCTTTGATCTTGGACTTTCCAACATTCAGAACTGTGAGAAATACATGTCTGTTATTTATAAATTACCCATCTAAAATATTATAACACTACAAATGGACTAAGAAAATACTTTATTTGACAACTAAAGAAAACGAGGCTCAAACAGGGAAAATGGTGTGCCAAGGGTCACACAGCTAATTACTTAGTCATGGAGCTATAATCAGAGCGCCAAGGTTCTAAGAAGACCCTTGAGGACACAGGTCCTGTGTGCCTTGGGGGTGGGAAAGTAAGCCTGAAAAGAAGAGCAGAGCATGAAGAAAGGAGGAATTGACAGGCCCCAAAGATTAAATTGGCAATGTTGCTCATTATAAGCCCTGTGAAGGAGAATTGTATTCACTGATGCCACCAAGCTGGCCGTCCTTCTGCAATACCTGGCTGCCAAGTGTAAATGATCAAAGAACACTTGGAACTTCACAGAGTGGACCTATGCTTACTTGGAGGTTTCTCATTTGTCTGGTGACTTCATCTATTCAAAAAACAAGTGACAGCCTTAAATTAGGATAAAAGGTCTGAGCAACTAAAAGAGAGCAATCAACTTGTTGATCAATTACTAAATAAATGAATCAGTGAAAGAAACATTTAGTATACTCAGGCCCTGGAAATCTGTTGGCAGGTAGAGAGACAAGACAGGGTCCCCATCTTCAAGGAGCTTAGAGATGAAGATAGGATTCAGACAGTTAAGCAAATGGCTATAAGACCCCATGACAGAGGTTATGAAAGATAACCCAGAGAGCAGGATCTCCAAGGAGGGGCATCCGAACCAGACAGATCAGATCAGGCATTAGCTAGAGAGTCCCAGAGAGGGCGATTCCTGAGTGACGTTTTGAGGGATGAACAGGAGTTAGCCAGGTGAAGAAGACAGTAAGTAAAGGAAATGGAGCCTCTGCCATAAAATAGCACAGTGTTAACTAGGCAGGGGTATAAGATGCATGGTGGGGAAAAAGCAAGTGTTGAGCCTAAAAAAGTCATTGTGCAACCAGAACAGAAAGCCCTTGTGTGCCAAACTAGGCTACTTCCAGAACCATAGCAGCTTTGATGCCCAAATCAGAAATGGAAGAAGGGGACAGAGAAACATTCAGGTTTTAAGAAAAACTGATAATGATCTGTCAACTTTTTCTATGTAAATACAGATATGCCCAAGAGAGTATAAGCTCATGGGAATGTACAAAAGAAATCTCAGAATTTTGAATTGAGGGTCACACAATTGAGCTAACACTATTAAAGGGTTATTAAAGTCAGAGCTGATATCTGGGTTATGTTAATTCACTTTAATTGTGCTGTTATCCAGGGTGCAACCTGCTACATCAGTCTCCTATTAGGCTACAGACCAGCCAGGACGGTTTACCCAGGAGTCTACATGGGAGCCTCATCCAGACAGCATCCTGGTGAGGCTGGATCTCTCCCACATGTAGAAGGGGGATTCTCAGAGCAGCACAGAATCCTGTATGTGTTACCCTGTCAACTAGGCCCTGCTAGGGAGAAAACAAGGAGCGAGATGCTCCTTCAGGGGTGGCAGTTAATAGATCGAGATGTTTTATCTCACGCAGACTAAAGGCGGATCCTCAGAGATCCCTGGCTGTATGAGCAAGACAATCTACTTTTCAGACCAACGTTTTGAAAAAAATTGGCCGCTTCTGAATGAGGAGTCATGGAACTGCTATGTGTTTCTTTCTCAATGTTCCAGAAGGCTCATGGGTTCAAGCTGAACCTCAAAGGGTTTCCCCCTACCCCGGGCTGCAGAGAGCCCTGCGGGAACTGGCTTCCTGGGGAGGCCGAGAAGTATTGAGGGGCTGGTGTGTTCCCTTCTTCATTTCCTGTTACCCCGACAGGAATCTTGGCTCTGGTTAAGCAAAGGGGTACAGCAAGGCAACCATGCCAAGTGGATTCTCTGAGGCCTTTTCTTTTTGGATAGCACATTCTATGAGAAAAGGTCAGACTGACTTTATTCTAGGACCAAATAAGTTTGATGCTTGAAAGCTCTTTTTCATAGAGACAGAATGTTAGAGGATGGAAGGGGTCTTAGATAATGGAGTCCAGTGTTTAGTGAAATCCCCTGCCTGCTCCCTTCCTCTGGCTCCTCCGTGGTAACAGCCTGTCCCCTTCTCCTTCCTCCTGGGGCCAGTCATAGAGCTTTTAGGTTGTGTATTAACCCCCTCCACCCCAAAGCATGAGTGGAGTGATATTGTCATAACCAGTTGCGCCTCTCTGTCTTTCTTTACCTTTCGGGTATTCCTATCCATAAAATGAGCTGATTGTACCTGATAGTGATCAGCAGAAGAGAATGCCTTTAAATGTCCCATAAAAAGTGTAAGGTGAGGCTGGGCCTGGTGGCTCATGCCTGTAATCCCAACACATTGGAAGGCTGAGACAGGGGGATTGTTTGAGCCTAGGAGTTCAAGACCAGCCTGGGCAACATAGTGGCACCTTGTCTCCACAAAACATCTTTTAAAAAAGTATCCAAGCATGGTGGCATGCTCCTGTAGTCCCAGCTACTTGGGAGGCTGAGGTGAGAAGATCACTTGAGACTGGGAGGTCGAGGCTGCAATGAGCTGTGATTGCAACACTGCACTCTAGCCTGGGTGACACAGGGAGATCCTGTCTCAAAAAAAAAAAAAAGTGTGAAGTGATAAATAAACATTATGACTATTGTTATTAACAGTATTAGCACTATTATTGTACTCAGGGATTTCTTAAATGAATGAAAGGAACTTGTATTAACTAAAAATTGGACTAAACTAAGATAAAATTTGCTGAATTTTAAATGCAACTGAACCAAAATTTGTGTTTTTTACATTGTACAAATAAAGAAACAAATTAGTAAAGCCATCCCACACAGTGAACTCATGCCTAATCCTACTGAACCTCTGTGCTGTGTTTCAAGACCATTGAATTTTCTTTTAAATGCTTCTTCAGTGAATTAATATTTCATGCAACCCAAGCTCCTAGTAAAATGCTTCATTTTATTTTAATTTATAATTTCTATCTGTTGTTACCACATACATATCCCAGAAAAGTTAGAAAGTCAGACCTTGAATCCCCCTTGATCAAATATAATAATAACAATGACAACAACAATAATCATAATAGACAATGACAAGCAGAGTCTAGAACCAGATCTCTTGCTGCCATGTTGTTTGCTTCATACTATAGCAGTTACCATGCTCTTTCTAACTACTTAGCATGTACTGGGGACATTGCTAATTGTTTTATGTATGTGATCTCACTTAACCTTCAGAATGCTCTCCTATGAGGAATATGACATTATAATGCTTGTTTTATATATAAGGAAAATAAGGCTCAGAAATGCAAAGACACTTGCCTAACGACACACAGCTAACAGGTGACAGCTCTCACTGACTCCACAATCCACATTCTTAACCTGCTATGCTAGACTCCTTCCTTGTATAAAATATGAGGAGACTCTAAGAGAAATCATGCATCCTAGTATTTAATCATTTCTCTGGTGGCCTTCATATCTAGCTCATTACCTATAATTCATCACAAATATGAAAATAAAAAAGCAGATATCAAAATATTATTATACGTAAAATAATTTAGGTAGATCAGTGTCCTGGCAAAGCACAGTCATGCAGACACAGGCAGCTCATTTTTCCCCTGACACATACAGCCCATAAATCATTACTGAATACAGCCCAGGGTAGCCGCCAATATTGAAAATGATGACTTGACTTTGTACACTATATTTAAGGAAACAGGGCTGAAAATAACATATTGTAAAAGAGCATTATTTTCTAATAATAACTATTTAAAGTGCTAGTGCTTAAATCTGTAATTGACCATCTTTGTTTGAGTTCATGAGTCTGGGTAAATAAGGTCTTGGGAGAGATATATATATATATAATCTAAGATGATATATATAATCTGATAGCAACTATTTTATTCCACGTGCATCCCAAATCTACTGCTATAGGATGATACCAGATAAACATACACACACACGTACTCAAACATTTATATACATGTGTATATTCACAGTAACTGAGATGCTGAGATGACAAGTTACTATGAAAACCTATATGTTTACACTACATGATTTTAAAATAGTCTATGTCATTTCTATAATTCATATGATTCTTACGACACTGACTGTCTTGCACCAAAGTTGTATGCGTGTGTGTGTATTTGTACATGGCTTCATGCAGTACAGTGGGAAGAGAAAAGAGCTTGGCAGACATGAGTACTGACCCTGGCCCTGCCTCTTACTGACTGAGTCACCTTGGGTAGTTTGACCTCACTGAGCTTCTGTAAATGTGGTTAATCATAGTTTTGGAGGGCTGCTTATTTTGTATGAAGGGCCACATTCTCATAGAAGGAGAATCTTCCATTCCTTCCCCGGGAAAGGAAAAGTAGGAGCAAAAAACTCCTTCTCTCTCTCTTCACTTGCTCCTGCGTGCCTCTCAAAGGACTGAGGAGGGCCTTACCTGCTTACTGAGTTTGAGTGAAGGAACCATCCCAGCGTTCAGCCCTGGGAGATCTATCTTGCATCTGTTTGATTTCAGGACACATGCATTGTTTACTTGCCTTTATGAAGATGGTCCCTTTTCAAGGTAGTCATGGGAGGGGAAAGCTTGATTCTGGTTGCAAGCTAGCATTTTCTCCAAGTCAGGTTTTATCAGTAATTAAGCTGAGAGTCTGATCTCTATCTGTCTGACTTTTGTATTCATCTCTCAACTGGTTCTGGACTTGGACATATAAAAGCAGGTGATTATCAACCCCACATACTCCCACACTTCACAGGGCCAATGTGATGTTTAAAATGAGACCACGTTTGTTAATAATCTAGCACATCTGTTATACATGTAGATATTTGGTGTCTGCCAAACCTCTGTCTTCCTCTCACATACATAACTGCAAAGCCTGGGTCTTATAAGTGATTCTTTCCCTTTGCCCAGTACTGGGCATAGAGTCTCAGACATGAATTGAATAAGACTTTGTTTATGAACAGAGCCAGAAGAGACATAACAAATCGATCAGTCAAATTTCTTTATTTACCAGATGGGAAATTTGGGGATCAGACATGCTAAAGGCCTGGAGATTGGACAGCTAGTAAGGACACACCGGGGCCCTAAGCAAGTCTTGTTACTCAGCACTGTGTGATTTCCCAGAACAAAGGGGAACTATATCTTCTATAGAAGGTAAATTACGAGGCTGCCTAAAATTTGGGGGCTTCATCAAGGTAAACTGTTTTCATTTTGATAAAAGAAGAAGGATGCTCCCCAAATAGTTTTCTTTTGACCTACTTAGCGATTATTCATCTCCCTCCAACCCCTGCCCCCATCACCAATTGGAAAATTCTGCTATGTAGTTTATCATTCTATCTGCAGCTCTGGATTTAAAGATGCTTTCAGATGGAATAAGAACTTAGGAAAATGTGCCCCAGGAAGACTCTGACAGACAATGAGACCACAGGGCTTCTGTACCCTATCTTTCTCAATGTTGTGACACATCCTAATCCACTTTGGGAAACACAGCTGGGGACAGTGGGAAGAATGATAGGAACTGTCCCACCCTATGGAGTCTTTCCTCTCCCCATGGGCCTAAATGCTGTCAGGCGATTACTTGCCCTTGTAGTCACCAATCAGGGGCCAGCTCTAGGGAGGGGTGAATTGTGTAACAAAGACTGGATCTTATTCATTTTCAGAATATCTCAGAAAAATCGAAGAAAGGAAGACATTTCTATTCCTATTTTATTTATAGGGAAGCAGAATGAAGATAAATTAGATTTCAGGACTTTGTCACTTCTGCCACTTACTGTTCTTTTTTTCCTGATACATTCTTCTCCTGCCTTCTCTTCCTAGGAAGCTCGTACTCATTCTCTAAACCCAGCTCATGGATGAAACTTATTTCTTCCTTAGTGCAATAACTGGTAAAATATTTAAACGATTGTGCTGTGATTTATCATGTATATGTCTCTATCCTTCAGAAATGTGTTAATTTTTAATAATAATCACAAAAGCCCTGTCACCACCCTTTCCTGTACAAAGACATGAAGCTCAGAGAAGTTATGTGACTTTTTCAAGATCACCTAGTGAGGAAGTGATGGGGCCAATTCTTGGACACAAGGTGGTCAGCCTCCAAAACCTATTCTCTTTACTGTGGTGTGAAAATTCCTTTTTTTTTTTTTTTACAACAAAGAACCCAGTTGTGAGGATGCACTTTACCCTTGGCTAACTCCTAATACCAATAACTACTAACTCCCATTGCTATAAGGCTTTGTGATTTACACAGCCCTTTTCCATATACATCATCTCATTTGATCCATGTAACAAAGCTGCAAGGTGGGAGTTGCTCTATGTTTTAAAGTTTATTGCTTTAAAGTTGAGGAAAAGGAGGCTCAAAGAAAGGACTTACCCAAAGTCATCCTGCTATTTTGAGACAGCAAATTTGCAGGAAATTAGACCCACATCTACTAACTCCAAATCCCTTTGCCATGTTGCAACAATTAATTAGGGTCCACAGTCAGTTTAACATGCAATGTTAATGCAATGGTGGCAGTATCTCCAAATAAACAAACTGTGCATAGTGCTTAAGATACTAAGACATTCTCTTTGGTTCCAGATGTTGCCAGACTTTTTCTGTTTTGTCCATGGTATGGTACAATGAACAGTGCTGCACATCAAAGTCAAGTGAAAGGATCCCAGGCCTCAGAGCATGATCAAGAACAGTCCCATTTGTCTTCCATGTATTTAGCATATTGTTACATGACTTGACTTGGTGCTATAGAGAGGAACTTCTCAACCCTTTAATTTTTCTCTGTCTCTCTCTCTATATATATATTTATTTCTCTATATATATATTTCAAAATATACATGTACATTCCGTGCTTGGCATCTTAGAGGTAACAAGTGCTTCTGACACATCTCAGAACTGACTGGGACACACCGGTGTAGTGTGTTGCACTAACAGGACAGAAAGTTAACAATGGTAGGGCTCACAGTTGGGTAGGTCAGGCAGACATGAAGTATTGGCCAGCATTCACGACAGGATGTCCCAGTGCAGATGATCCTCATGCTGGCAGTACTAAGAACGAGTGAGGGGTGTATTCTGATTGGGAAAATCAAGCAAATTTTGAGAGAGAACTGAATCTTTGACTTGAACCTGCAGGAGAAATGATATTTTCATAGGTGATAGGGGAAATGGAGAAAGAAGATGGGAATATCATAAACATCATAAGATTTTCTCTTGGGCCTGGGGGGAAGAATGTTAAGCAGCCCTGTTACAGTCAGAATAGACATTTTGGAAGAAGGAGGTAGGAAATGATGTCTGAAAAGTAGGTAGTACTTGCACACCATGCTACTGTGTATGGACAGTGAGAAACCATTAAAGATTTGGCATAGGGCATGACACGGTCCAGCTCATGTTGTGGAAGGCTACTCTGGCAGCTCCAGTCCTCTGGTATCTTGATGATCATAACCTGAAAAAGAATGTTGTGGCTTGAAGTGGAGAAATAGAAGTGCTAGTTGATGACCTGGGAAAAAAAAATCAAAGCTCCCATTTTCCTACTTGTGTCAAGTCAAATAAATGTAGACAGATAAATGTGGGAAAAAATCGAGATAGTAGCAAAATTGCCTGGAAGCAGAATGTTTTTCAAAGTCCCTAATGAGGTGTCAGTGAACCTAACGAGATGAAACTCCCTATCCTACACCTAGTTTTTCATGCTGTCCTTTTCATCCAGTCATAATTAAGTTGTGAAATTGGAATTATATCCTATCATTAAAGACAGAGTCCAACTTTGCCTGGCTCCTGCTTCTCCAAAGAAGGCAACTGCAAAGTACCCTCTTCCATTGCTTCTTCTCTCACTTATGCTTTGATGTGGCCACAGGCGAGGGCTACCTCATTTTAGATTTTGATTAAAAAGGGACACATGGTTCTTTTTCATTGATTTTGGTATTGAATTCTGTCATTCTTAGTTAGGAATTATTAGGCAGCTAAAGTTGGAAGGAAAATGCCATAGTCTTTTAGTGCCATTGCCTCGTTAGAAGAAGGGAAGGGTGGACAAGGGAAGGAAGCATCTTCCGTGGGCCAGACATTGTGCAGGGTTCTCTAGGTATGTTGGTATCCCTTGGGTTTCTTAAGGGTTTTGGCATAAGAGGTAAGCATTATTCCCATGTACAGATGTGGAAACTGAGGTTCACAGGGGTAATAAGCTTGATATAAGGTCCCCTAACTGAGAATAGAATCCAGGCCAGGCTTACTCCAAACTCATGCTTTCTCTTCTTTGTCGTAATGAAAGATGATGACTACATTTGTACAGAAACAGGGAACACTGAGAGGGGGCTTAGATCTATCAACTACCCCTCAATGGGTGTCTTCCAGTGTCCCGTGCTTTTCCAGGGCACTTTGAGGTCATTATTTATTCCTCCCAAAACCCTTTGAAGGGATATTGCTTGCTACTCTTTTGGAGTGAGCAAATTGTGACTCAGAGAGTCTAAGTGATTTACCCCAAACCACACAGGAAGTCCAGATTCCACTTCACTACATTAGCTTTCAAGTTGATATCTCTACAGGACAAAATGCCTCATCACAAAAGACAAGGCCAGTAAAGGACATTTCAGGCCCTGGGACCATCAATCAGGATGGAGAGAACTATTTGGAAGGCAGATCCACTTTTCCAAATTTTGGAACGTGGGGGTAGGGTGAGAAGGAAGGTGAGAGGGAGCAGAGCCTGGATCTGTACAGGGGAGCAGCTAGTTGTGTGTAGCATCAGTCTAGAGTCCCACAAGTGCATCTATGATAATGAAATTACTAAATAAATAGGAGCATCATGTCCCTTTCCCTGCAGGACTATTTAAATAAACTTATTGAATAGATTCATAAAGCAGTGATTGGAAACGTGGCTGCCCCAGGAAGAGAGCTGTCATGGATGCTCTGCTGTCCCGTTGTCCGGCCTCTCTGCTCCCGACCTGGGGCAGCTCTGGCTATTTCTCTGCTCCAGCTTGCCTGGAGAAGGCCTGCTTTCCTCTCCAAGAGCAATAAGTGGGGACTCAGGTTTCCAGGTCAGGCCCTATTTTCTCTGCTCTGTCCATCATAGCTAGCCTGGTATAAAAATGTAAATGCAGGACCATGATTCCCTATTTGAAACCTTAGGGGCTAGATGTGTTTTAGAAATGTAGAACGATTCAGCTCTGAGAAAGACAACAGGATACATATATTACTTATTACATAACACCCCCTGCTGGGCTTGGAGCAGCACCCACAATTAAATAAAGTAATATCTCTGCTGTAAAACATACAATAAATAATGTAGGACGCATAACACTATAAGTAGCATTCTGTCAGTTCATGTCAGTTTGTGCCACCAAATTACTTCAGGCCAGCTTACATGTTGCTGCCAAATTGAGTTAAGCACACACACACACACACATATACACACACACATACATGCACACACACATGCACACACCACACACACAATTTGATTTCCAGAGCTCTTTGGATTTTATAATTCAGACAAGAGATTGCAGATAAATATTTGTTCAATGCTTACTACTATTAAAATAGTAGTTCACACAGATTGAGTGCCTATTAAATGCCAGGTACTGTGCTGAGCAGTTTGCAAACATCTACTGCACAAGTGTATAAAAGCTTATAAGAAATTTAGCTTTTTGATGGTAGTATCAAGAGCTTGATAGCTATGTATGGCTAATGGCTAGTATTGGACTAGTCACATGTGCCTAGTGGCTAGCTTATTGGATGGAACATTTCCATGAGAGCAGAAAGTTCAAATGGACAGCACTGGTGTACAGGCTATATCATGTAGTGGTTATGGGCATGGGTTCTGGAGCTGTACTGCCCAGCATGGCTATTTCCTAGGTATGTGGTCTTAGTCAATTTTTCTTTACCTCTTGGTGCCTCATCTGTAAAAAGAGGATAAAAATAGTTCCTACTTCATTTGTGGTTATGAGGATTAAATGAGGTTATAAGGAGATATATATATATAATATATATATATATATATATACACACACACACCCTCACTTATATATGTATTGCTACAGGAGCTTTAGGCATGGATATATATATGTATAGCCTATATATGTGTGTATGTGTATACATATATATGTATAGGCTATATATATGTTTATATATGATCTGGAATAGCACCTGGCATCATGTAGTTATTGCCTATAAGTATTATCTAGTATGACTGTTATTAAAAATTAGGAAGTCAAAGCATAGAGAGATGATTTTAACTCCACCTCCCAAGTCTTTGCTCTTAAGCTGAATGCACTATATAGCCTATTCTGACAAATGTCTGGGTCATCTCTACTCCTGTGTTACTGAATGAGTGAGTGAGTGAGTGAGTGAGTGAATGAGGAAGTCTGAGAACATTGATCTACAAGACAAGAACAAGGCCTGACCGGGTACAGTGGCTCACTCCTGTAATTCCAGCACTTTGGAAAGCCAAGGCAAGAGGATTGCTTGAGTCCAGGAGTTCAAGACCAGCCTGGGCAATGTAAGGAGACATTGTCTCTACAAAGCATTAAAAAAATAATAAGTTAGCCCAGCATGGTGGCACATGTGTGTGATCCCAGCTACTCAGGAGGCTGAGGTAGGAGATCACTTGAGCCTGGGAAGTCGAGGCTATAGTGAGCCATGACTGGACCACTGCAGCCCTCCAGCCTGGGTGACAGAGTGAGATCTTGCCCCCCACAGAAAGAACAATGCCTGTGGCCAGGCGCAGTGGCTCACGCCTGTAGTCCCAGCACTTTGGGAGGCCGAGACAGGCGGACCACGAGGTCAGGAGATCGAGATCATGCTGGCTAACATGGTGAAACCCCATCTCTACTAAATACAACAACAAAAATTAGCTGGGCATGGTGGTGGGCGCCTGTAGTCCCAGCTACTCAGGAGGCTGAGGTAGGAGATCACTTGAGCCTGGGAAGTCGAGGCTATAGTGAGCCATGACTGGACCACTGCAGCCCTCCAGCC
>NW_012111142.1:7645795-7654910 GCF_000951035.1 Colobus angolensis palliatus
GTCCAGAAAAAAAATAACGAGGCCTGGTATCTGGTCTTCAGGGTCAGCCTCAGATGTTGAAGCACACAGTGAAGCATGGCTATCCTTTATTGATTCCGCAAAACAAGACTCAATTCATATCTTTTACTTGTTTCATTTTCCTGTTTCTCATCTTAATTTTTTAAAAAAATCAGCCATAACAAGGCTATTGTAAGGCATCAAACTTGCCTTCAGGACTGTATATTTGAGATAATATGTCGATGCTTCATTGATTCTGTGTGTCAGCGGCAGAAACAGAAAGAAAGTGGAGTGGAGCTGCTGGTTTGAAGCCACGCAATGAATAGGTCCCTGACAGAAGTGCCAGGATTTGGACATAAGCAATACCTGGTGTGGAAAGAGGTGGTAGTGTTTGCTGCAGGAGCTTCAGGCGTGGAGCCAGATGGAATTAGGTCATTCCTGAACCTGATATGGGCCACCGTATCTTATCACTAAAGCTTTTTGAGCCTGTTTATCATTTGCAACATGGAATAATTATTCTGATTCTGCCTCTCACATATTGTTCTGAAGACCAAATGCAAAGTAGAGTAAGACACTTTGTTAATTATAAAGTACTGGGCACATATAAGTAACTTACTAGTACAGCCAACACGTTTCTTTTGGTAGGAAGGGAAGCCTCTGAGCTTTGGGAGAGGCAAATTGAAATATCTGGTGTGTACTAATTACTGAGATTGCTTAGTAAATGATACTCATCATATTTGTGTGAGTGGAAAAAACAACACTGTAACATATGAGCTATTAATATTCACCAATAGATGAACAGACCATTTTTGAGGAGCAAATGAGTATGCCAGCATTGACTCTGCTCTTTTTAGGCTTTCGGAAAAGAAGGCTTAGAAGTCCACTCGCAAAGACAATACCTGTTAGGTTGTCCTTTATCTTCTTTATAAAGTCATTTAGGATTTTGTGCCAATGAGAACTATCCCTTGTGTAACTTGTATTTTTTAATCAAAAAATGAGTTATGTCATCATTATTTTCTTTTTTGCCCTGGCAGCTAGCAAGCTCATAGTATATTTTAGTGCTCGCTTGCAGCTGTTACGTTATTCTTTCTGTATGCTGTTTCAGAATTAACTGAATTATAGAATGAAAAACTAGGAAGAAAGAATAGAGATTGAAGTCTAGCTTCTTTATTTTACAGAGGAAGAAATGGAAAATCTAGAGAGTGCAAGAGGGATGCTCAGGGACAAAGAGCCCGTCAGTGGCAGAACCAGGACTAGAATTGCTATCTCCAACTCACAGCGCACTCATCAGGTGAATTCTATTTAAAAGATAAATGGTAAACATTGAAGAAGATCAAGGAAGTATATTGGAAGAACTTGATGAGGCCATGCACTATATGGATGGATTTGCTAGTGGAGCCCAGAATACCTAAGGCCCTTGGCTACTGTATCATTTAGGAATGTGTGTAGCAACAAATCATAAACTCTGAATTTATAGTGGCTTAAACAAATAATGCTTTTCTTTTCCTCACCTAAGAAGAAGTGCAGATATAGGTAGTTGTTAGCATTGGTTTAATTGTTCAAAGATGCTTCCAGGAACATAGGCTCTTTCTATCATTCTATTTCTTATTCACAAAGTGGCTGCCTCAGTGCCAGGCATTGTATTACTTTCCAGGAAGGAAGGAGAAAAAGCTAAAGCTAAAGCTTTCTTAGAATTTTTTCAGCAAACTTCTGCTTCCATTTAAATATTTAAAACTGTGTCACCTGGTCACAGTTAACTTCACAGCAGGTTGACAAACTGAGTAATTTAACTTTCTAGCTTCTATCATTGGAGTGATAGTAATTTTTTTAACAAATGGGTTGGGGGGCACAGACATAATCCAGTCACAAGGGATGCCAGCCATGAGCAACTGGCACATTTGTAACAGTACACACTGATTAAATATCAGCCTTGCCTACTGTAGGGGATGACCAGGGATAAGAGGATTAAGAACAGGTGTTGGCAAAGTCTTTGCATTGTCTGCTGATGTAAAATATTCTACATCAGGGTCAGCAAAGGGTCAATAGTATATATTTTACACTTTGTGGCTTTATAATCTCTGTTGCAATTACTCTACTCTGCCATTGTTTTGTATAAGCAGCCATAGACACTACATTAAAAAAAATGGGCATAATTGTAGTCCAATAAAACTTTACAGGGAGCCAGATTTGGCCTGTGGGCCATAGTTTGATGACCCCTGTTGTATATCCATCTCCAGATTAGGGATGTCCTGGCAATGAGACTGGAATGCCAGGGTTGGTTATCTCTAGCTATCTCTCAGCGTTATCCAAAGGATAATTGCCAACATTTTTTTGTTCTGGATTAGATAATCCTTCCTGCGTATGGATGGGAATGGATAGGAAGCCATTTCTTTCTCCTTCAGGAGGCTCTACATATGGTTACCTACCATTAATGATGAAGTGGAAATTAACTTTTTTTTCTTTTTTTTTTTTTTTTTGAGATGGAGTCTCACTCTGTCACCCAGGCTGGAGTGCAGTGGCTTGATCTCAACTCCCTGCAACCTCCACCTCCCGGGGTTACCCCATTCTCCTGCCTCAGCCTCCTGAGTAGCTGGGATTACAGGTTTGTGCCACCACGCCCAGCTAATTTTTTTTTTTGTACTTGAGTAGTTACAGGGTTTCACTATGTTGGCCAGGCTTGTCTCGAACTCCTGACCACAAGTGATCTGCCCACCTGGACTTCCCAAAGTGCTGGGATTATAGGTGTGAGCCACTGCACCTGGCCAGAAATTAACTTTTAAAGAGAGCAATCTTATGTCTCTCAATTTGGCGGTGGGGGCGGGGGGTGTCACCTTCTTATATTATTCAAATACTTTCATCAAGAACAGTTATAATGCTTAGGAGATTAAATAAAATCATGGCTGTGAAAGTGCTTTGTGAGCTCCAAAGCTGTACACAAAACTCCTACTGAAAACAACCTTCCTCTTTGCAGATGCTCCCTGTACTTCAAGGACCTTCTGTACTTTCCAAACACTGCACAAATTTCCTGGCATCAAATCTGCCCCTATTTGAGCTCAGCTTATCTTTCTTGCAGCAGCACAGTCTGCTTAGGGAGTGTGTTAATTACCACAATAGGGTCATTGAAGTTAGCTCTTCGTTTACAAAAACCTTCTAGGGATTCCAGTACACAAACACATGCCCACACTCATACACACACGCTCATTACACAGAAGTTTGTTTTTTTTTTGCCATTTGTGCCTCAGCTTTTGACAACAGATACTTTTATGATGGAAGAGTGGAAGATGCAGCTGAAAAGCTGGAACTTGGAGGAATACGAAGTTTGCTAATGGCAAATGATGCAGGCCTGTGTCAGCCGGTGGAGGAATTTGGGAATCACACCATTCACCTGGGCATCATGAGCCACCAGGTTGCCCAAACCAGAATCCTTGGTGCCATCTTTAACATATCCCTCTCCCACGCACCCTCCAACCAATCAACAGCTTGGTCCTGTCTGGCCAGAATCCTGCCCATCATCTCATCTCCTTGCAAAACCCTCCTCATTCTCCACTCAGTCTGGGCGTCATGTCTTCCAGGAAGCATTTCCTGACTTCTTATGCCTGTTTCTGGCACCCTCCTCTGTGCCACGATCCCTTTGCAGCCCTCACCCTACTGCTCTAAATTGCTTGTTTGTCTGTTTCTCCCACTGGGCTGCAGGATCTGTAAGGACAGAAAACCTGTGTGTCTTACTCATCTTGTATGCCCAACATGGTGACTGCCACTTAGCAAGAATTCAATCAACATTCCTTCCATTCATCTTCTCACAGGAAGCATTGTGTCTCAGGGCTGTGGCTTTTATCTTTAAAATCTTCAGGGAAGAGTGTCCCCACAACCTTCCAGAGGCTTCCATTTTCTGTGTGGGGCATCGTATTTACATCACACCACCCACTTGTCATGATCAAGGCAGACTTTGGGAGCATGTAGGTGAGGCTTCATAAATATGCCCTGCTGAAGGATTTTTAGAAAATGATTCATGATATTTTCATTCATGATTCACTTAGGAAACAATTATTGAGTGCCTACTATGTGCTGAGCACGGAATTAGGAACTCTGGATTCCATGGAGAATGACACAGAAATCAAACTGTCATCCATGTGCTTTATGTGCCCGGCATTTTTTGCTAGGAATGTATTGAAAGTTTCATTTAATCTTTGATATGCATCTGTGAGGTGCCTTTCATTATCTCCATTGTACAGGAGACAAAATAGTCTCAGAAAGGTTTGGGATTACACAGCTGGGAGTTGAAAGAGTATAAAACATAGTCTGTGCTTTCAAAGAACGGATAGTTTAATTGGGGAAACATCTATTCATGCAGTTATTTAAAAAGATATTTATTGAATGCCTATTTTATACTTGGCACTGTTCTTTGGATATGGCCCTGAACAAGGCAGACAATGTCGTTGCTCTTAAGGAACTTTCATTCTTCAGGACAGGAGGGAGGCAATAAATAAGTTAACACATATGGGAGGAAATACTTTCCAACTGGAATGAGTAAAAGGGTGAGTGGGGGTTGGAGGGGCTCCACCAGTTGGAGTGGTCAGGGCCAGGCTTCTTAAGGAGATAATGCCTGAGCTGAGACCTGCAGGGTGACAGTGACATGAGGGCCTGAGGGTGGAGAATGCTGGACAGAGGAAATAGTAGGTGCCAAGGCATTGCCACTGGGGGATAGGGAGAAAGGGTGCAAGTGACATGACAGAGTCGGAGGGATAGTGTGGGTCAAGGTTTGTGTAAGGCCTTGTAGGCCATTATAAGGCTTTTGGATTCAATCTAAGTGCAGTAGATCATTACTGTAGCATCTTAAGCCATCAAGGAACTGGTACAACTTTCTAAAAACTAAACTTCTGGCTACTTTGTGGAGAAAGGATTATAGTAAGAGCAAGAAGGGGACCATGGAGGGCAGTTTGCAGCTGAGAGAGAGAGAGAATGATGTTGATAGTTGTGGCTTCGATTAGGGTGGCCACAGAGGAAGTGGAGACAAGTGGATAGATCTAGGATGGAACAAAAGGGATAGAACTCAGATAAGAGGAGCAGGCATAGTGATGTGAGAACAGGACTTACTGTGGTACAAAGAAAAAGAACAAAGAAAGACATTTCATCATTCTCTGATCCAACATTTCCCAAAATGTGTTCCAAGTAAACACCATGTGCTGTGGAATGCTAAAAGTTGCTCTTGGAAAAAAGCTCAAATCTCTTTATTAAAAAATAATAATCTGGACAATACTGCATTTTGTAGTGCAGAGAGATCATGAGCAAATAGCATATTCAAGTCTCTAGAAAAGTCAGTCATGAAATCAATTTAGCTTTAATGTGGCTTTTCTCAAGTTTACTTGAGTCCCAAAATCCTTTTTCACAGAACATCTTGTGCTGCTCTAGCATTTCATGGAGAAGGTTCAATGGGACAGAATGATCTAGAACAACATTCTTATTTGATTTGTGGCCAGATGTGCCCCAGAGAGGAGAAGTAACTTGCCCGAGATTACACAGCTATGTGGAAGCAGAGTCTGGAAGAAATTCTAGCTTCTCTTGACTTCAGACACACTGTTTCTCCTACGCTAGGGTGCCATCTGAATTTGCAGAGAAGACTTGGGCTATTGTATGGATATCGTCTTGACTACAAATAACATGCACCCCCACCCACTGCACAAAGAAAGCATTTTGCCACACACACCACCCTCCCAGAAGGGCCCTAACTCAGAAATAGTGATGCACAGTTCCCTGGCCAAGGTGTCAGGCTTATAAATTCTTACCCTAATGAACAAAAGAGAGTTGTAAAAACTGCACACTGTGAGAAATGCAACAGTCTGGTGGCCTGAGGAGTTGAGGTACTATTGAAATATGTTTGCAAACTTAACTTCCTAGCAACTTCCTAAATAATAATGGGCTATAATGAAGTGATAACTAACATCAGGTCTAGACTCAGCAAAATCAAACCAGAAAGATTTTATATTCTAAGTTAGCAGGGATGCAACTTGATTATAGTAATTGATAAGCCTATGGGGGAACTGTCCATTGTTGCAAAGGATAGAGTGCCTCTCTGCTTTCTGGCTGCAGGACAAAGAGAATGTGTTCTAGGATCAGATTTGAATCCAGGTTTTGCCACCACCTAGCTGGGCAATAATGTATGAGTGTTTTAACTTCTCTTGCCTCACTTTCTTCTTGTGAGATGGAGGTAAAGATGTCCTTGCAGGGCTGACACAAAAGTTAAACCAAATAATGTATGTCAGATACCTAGCCTGGTTGACTCAAGCTAGGTGCTCAGTAAATAAAAGCTGTTAGAATTATCCAGGTAGTTTCTCCTGAACATCATATAATTCTGATAGCATTTGCTACACATGACCTTGATGTTCAGCTTAGTGTTCACTTATTATTGGTGAAGACACTTTTAGTTGAAAATGACAGAATCCCACTTTGAACTAAGGTTAAAAAAAAAAGTATTGTGTTTTGCTTGTTTGTCTTTTGAAAATATTAGATTGCCTTATGCCATAGTGACAAGGGCCACTGTGTGTAGTTTGGCTTCAGGGACAATTAGAATCAAGGGCTCAAATAAAGCCACAATTCTCCCTGTCTCCTGATTCTGTGTCTTAATTCTCCATGGTCAGCTTCCTGAATGTGGAGAAGAATGGCTACCAAGAATCCTTAAAGACATAGCTGTAAGTTTTAAAATTCCAGGGAGAGTCCCTGATTGGCCCAGAATGGGCCATCCCTGGACCAGGACCAATCAGCCATGACCAGGATGGGTAAACCTACAAGAACGTATGAGCATCTATCCATATCACAACATAGGAGAGAAGGATTACTAGGGAGAAGGCTTCAGAACGGAGTGGGGGCACTGGTGGGCAGATCAAAAAACATGTATCTCCAAAACCTCCCCTTCTCTGCAGGAGATGTAGTAGGCAGCCGTTCTTTTTGCTTATTCAGCTTCCATTCCACCTTATTTTGTTTACTATACCCCCTTTGCCATTGGTGAAGTACCCCACTTCTTCCCATGTGCTTTGGCTGGGAGTGTAACTCATCCTTCCTTGCCATCAGCCCATCCATAGCCTTATGTCCTTGGCCCAGGTAAGCATGATGCAAGCTGGGCAAATCAGACTCTAGCTTTTTTAGGCTACTAAAAATACAAAGAGTGTTTGGTTTTTGAGAGGAATGACACCTGGGCTAGAGCAAAGTCATTCTGCTGACAGGCATATGGAGTTGATCCATGAGTTCTCACCAAGATCCCTAGTGCCTCATGGCTCTTTCCTGCCGGAAGTCTGATTATTCAGTTCTCTGATCCGTCCTAGAGCTACCCTGAGTGATCTAGCAAATCCTGCTACTTGTTTAAGTCTGTTGGTGCTGGTTTTTGCTACTTGCACCCAAAGATTATTAACAGATGCAGGCAGAGGCCCAACCCTATTCATGTTAGTTCTTCCGTTGCCTCACGCTGAGCCCACCTGGTATACATATGCTCACAAAACGTGTGTTAGACCTGGTGACTGCCTACATTCCTTTCATGTATTTCTTTCCAAATCTCCTGTCCCCTTTCTTCAAAGAGAATTCTAGATCAAACCCCATATGTAAAACAGTTAAAAGGCTGAATTACTTGGGTGAGGAAAGCCCCAACACTAAAAGTTTAGGTTCCACCTTGTTTTTAAATAACATTTAAGGAAGCTTGGTGGTCTCTGGAACACAGTTTGAAAATCTTCAGACTTGAAGGTATTTCAGGTACCTCCCAATGCCTGGGTTGCCTTTGAATCTTGAGTGTGTCATCTTCCTTCAACCAGACTGTTCTCTGCATCTCAAGACTATTCCATTTGAGGCCCCAAAAGACACCTTTCTCTAAAGTAGTATCTCTACTTAAGAGTGCCTGTCAGTCTCACTCTCAGCTAAGTGTTTTATACGTACTTGTCACTGGGGTATTCCTTACTATTTGGGGCATCTATATGTCATTAAGCATAAGGCAGCACAGGTTAATTGAAATTGTTATTTTTGGAATTAAAATTTTTTTTTTAATTAATTGAAGCCATTCCCCAGCATAGAAATGTCACTTGCTTTGGAATTCATAACAGTGGCAATAAAAACTTAGTGCACATTGAGAGCACTGCATCTCGAATGCATATTCCTGGGCATCATCTCTGAAGATATGGGTTTAGTAAGGTTCCAATGGGTCTTAGGAATCTGCATTTGTGAAATTAAAAAAATAACTGTGCCACCATCATCAAGTTGTTTTCCTTTTCAAGTATGGCAGTATATTTAAGTTCTTAGTTGAGTACCTAGCTTCATCAGGAGGACTTGCTAAGTAATATTATTAGTTTTGTTCATGATATGGTTTCCAGTAGGCTCATTCAGTACCAATCCAAGCACTCACTGAAAGTAGCAACCAGCCCTAAGAGTGGTATCTCTCAATTCTGTCTATCCCTGCCTCTACTACATTAGTTCAAGTTCACCCTCATCTCACACCTGTGACATTACCACAGCCCTCCCTACAACTCCAGTCTCCTCTGTTTGGGCTCATTCTCAAAAGAGTAGTGAGAATTATTTTACTAAAGCTCAAATCTGAGAGTTTTACCTTCTGCTGAAAATCCCTCCAGGACTCCCCTTTGCTCTCAGAATGAAGTCTCAATTTCTCACCAGTGCTCTGTGCAGCTGGACTCATGAGTTCCTCTCTCACAGCAACTTTCTCTCTCTAGCTGTCCATTATCCAGTTCCCCCTGGACAAACTATGGGTCCTTCAGATTTTCCCATTCACTTTCCTCCCAGGCTTTGCCCATTTTCTTCCCCGTACTTAAAACATGCTAACTTGGCCAGGTGTGGTGGCTCACGCCTGTAATCTCAGCACTTTGGGAGGCCGAAGTGGGTGGATCACCTGAGCTCAGGAGTTCGAGATCAGCCTGACCAACATGGAGAAACCCCAGCTGTACTAAAAATATAAAAATTAGCTGGGCATGGTGGCAGGCACCTGTTATCCCGGCTACTCGGCAGGCTGAGGCAGGAGAATCACTTGAACCCAGGAGTCAGAGGTTGCAGTGAGCTGAGATTTCACCACTGCACTCTAGCCTCGGTGACAAGAGGGAAACTCCATCTGGGAAAAAACAAAAAAAAAAAA